>NW_019174321.1:2496366-2602992 GCF_002260705.1 Seriola dumerili
CACTTTGAATAATCACTTGTTGTTAAAATTAGCATCACTGAAGTAGATATCAACTACATTGGGCCCTCCTCCATCTTGTGGCCCTCTTGTAGAGGGACTGTGTTTTATGACCTTAACTGTTTTAATTTATGTTGATTTCATTTGTTGTATGTGTTTCATCAAACCGCTTCACTTAATTAACCTACAGAAAAGTAGGCAAAGTAGTAAAGTAAAAAAGATTAGGCTTATTGTCAACAATTACTTTCATTATCAATAGGTCAACAATTATTTTTTTGTAATAACTAACTTATTGTTCAGTGAATAAATGTCAGATAATAATGAAAATGACCTTATTATTCCCCTTTCTCTGACCAACAGTCAAAACCCAAACAACTGACTGAATGACTTTACTGACTGTGATAGAAAACTAGGAAAATAGCAAATATTCTCATCTGAGAACCTGGTACCAGTGCATTTTTGGCATTTTTGTTAAAAAAAAAAAAAAAAAAAAAGACGATTAATTGTCAACCAAATTTTCAGTGAATTTGTGAGCGCTAAATAAATTCTAGATGTATTTCAGTTATTTATTTTTTCTTCCTTTGAGCAACATCGCCTAACTGTGGGCTTGTGTGCGCATGGCGCGAAAGCATTGACGTTTGACGGTGGCAACTAAGCTGAACATACATTCGTTCCTTGATGTTGAGGAGGTAAGTGGCGCCGACACAATTCAAATGTTTAAGTGATGATATTGAAGTTGTCAAACACTTATAACGGTGCGGTTTTGTTCTACCCACGTCTCTTTTAGTTTTGTGTGGGTTTGTTGACGTTTGACGCCGCTAGCCGCCCGTTATTTGTGAGACACACCAGTGGTAGCTAACGTGTCCCTCCGCACAGGTGGTTGGTGTTAACGTTAATTGTCTCCTTGTTTACTTAACTTACTTTAAGGCGCTGCTTTATCATCTTAAATTTCACAAACAGAGATATTGATTATATTCTTTGGCCTGCTGTTTAGGAATTTTATACCTTACTATACTTTATACTTAACTATGGCGTTTTTTTACACCCTACTATACTATGACTTTTTATCTTACATACAAATGACGTTTACTATACTGTACTGTCGCGTTACAGGGTTCGAACCCCGCACATGCAGATTGGGTTAATTAAGGACTGACTATATTATGACTTTTATCCTTACTATACGATGACGTTTCTATGCCTTATGACATTTTATAGCCACAGCTTCTGTAGAGACTGTCTGAGGAGTGATGGAAAAAAGAAACAAACGTGAGTGTCCAATTTGTAAGGAAAAATCTCTACTAAAAGAACGACCTGTTAGTTTGGCGTTAAAGAACCTGTGTGAGACTTTCTATTGGAGAGAGATCAGACGTTTTAACAGGATCTGAGTCTCTCTGCATCTGCACTCCTGAGAAACTCAATATCTTCTGTCTGGACGATCAGCCACCAGTTTGTCTTGTCTGCAGAGATTCAAAAGCACACAACAACTACAGATTTAGACCCATCGATTGAAGTTGCACAGGAACGCAAAAACAAATTTCAGAAAACCCTGAAAGCTTTTCCAAAAAACTGCAGCTATTTGAAGAAGTTAAAGGAACTTTGATCAAACAGCAGAACACATTAAGGTCCAGGCTCAACACAGAGAGGCAATTAAAGAGCAGTTTAGGAAGCTTACCAGTTCTAGAGGAGGAAGAGGAGGCCAGGATCACTGCTCTGAGGAGGAGGAAGAGTTATATAATGACAGTTTTACGTCTTACTATACTATGACTTTTTTATGCTTACTATACTGATATTTTATACCTTGCTATGCAATGATGTTATTTGACGTTTTTGACCTTTTTATGCCTTACTATAATTTTTATGCCTGACTGTACTGTGACGTATTTTGGCATTTTTAGGCCTTGCTGTTTTAATACCTTACTGTTCTATGACCTTTTATGCCATGACTTTTTTGACGTTTTTAGGCCTCACTATACTATGACGTTATTTGACATTTTTATGCCTTAATACTACGACGTTTATTTGGCGTTTTTTTGCCATAGTATACTATGACATTTTTATGCCTTTCAATACTATGACGTTAGTTGACATTTTTATGCCTCACTAAAATATGAATTTCTTATGCCTTAGTATACTATCACGTTATTCTGACGTTTTTATGCCTTACAATACTATGTTTTTTGACGTTTTCAGGCCTCACTAATATCATGACTTTTTTATACTTTACTAAATTATGACATTTTTATGCCTTTATTATGCCTTACTATATTATGACATTTTTATGAGTTACTTTACTATCTAATTTTTATGACTTTTTATGCCTTACTATACTATGACGTTATTATGATTTTTTATGCCAAACAATACTATGAAGTTTTCATGACTTTTCATTCCTTATTATACTATGTTTTTATGCCTTACTATACTATGACGTTTTTGTGACTTTTTATGCCTTACAGTACTATGAAGTTTTCATGACTTTTCATTCCTTATTATACTATGTTTTTATGCCTTACTATACTATGACGTTTTTGTGACTTTTTATGTCTTACAAACAAAATCATTATAAATAAAATCATGCAAATAAATAAAAGAAAAAATATTTATAAAAGCATGCATGTAAACTGTGGAATCAATAAATAAGCATAAAATCCACTCCCGCCTCGTCAGCACCATAGACGGCGGCTCTTGCTGTGGTTAGCGGGTTCCCTCTCTCCTTCAGAGGGAGGAATGGAACGCGCTCGCGGCACCACCCTGGGTTTTGAGCACCATCTGGCGGGGGTAAAGACTTCAGTTTGCCGTCCTCCCTCCCCGGTTCTCTGGCGTGTCTGGACTCGGTGTCTTTCAGAGCGCGACTCTCGGCGGAGTGAATACAGATTTTCAGAGCGTGTCTGGCACTCTTTCATCCAAATCTGTTCAAATCAGATCATATCTTACTACTGGGACTGATGTGCTTCTGCCATCCTCGCAATCCGTCTCGGTCGCCTCCACATGAGGGCATTTCAGCGTTGGGTGGCTTTCCACAGACTGGGACCCGTGCGTCATGGCGCGCGGAGAGTGTTGGTCACATCGGAGTGCGTTATGGCGCTCCGTCACTGTTTAAATGAGTGAGTCATGTTTAAATGTGGCTGTCCTTCAACAGTGACAATACAGGATCTAGTGATGGATACTAGAGTTTGTGCTTTTCTAATTTGTCTTATGTACTTACCAATTTAAATAATGAAAATACTAATTCACTAAAGTGTTCCTTAAGATTCATCATGAGGCATATGGTAAATATGAAAATCTCATTTCATTTTATTTTACAGCACAAAGTGACACTGAAGCTTCTCATCAAACCAACTGTGAGGCAAAGACCAAAGTCCACAATGAGATAAGTCATTATCAGATCACAACAATCTGATGACATCCCTCCGTTTCCAGCCTGGAAATATGAAGTGATATATGGAGGACCAAAACTGACCAATTAAAACAAAGAATAAACAGAATGGCCAAAATACATAGAAAAACAAATGGCTATGCATCAAGAAAACGTTTCATATTTAATTTTATTATCAATGCACTTATTTCTCTGTTCATTTGACCATTTTGTTTATTTCCTAATTGGCTGCTGCTGCTGATTGTCCATCAGTTCATTAGCAGCATTTGCTTCTGTGGCAATCAACAAAAAACAGATATATCTGTTTCAATAGGAGGCTTCAACCACAAAATACCTCTCAGGATTTACTAAAATAAAAAATTAATATGATATTCTGATGATCTCAAACTTTCACTTTAGGTCTGTGTCTTCAGCTGCCGGTTGGTCTCCGTCCTGCTGACTGTTAAAATCAGTCTGTGCACAAAATAGCACCAAGTGGGAGAAATAACCTGTCAGCCCTGAATTGTAAAGTCCAGACCAGGGTGTGCAAACTGAAACACAGACTTCATGTCCCACAATCCTCAGCTCTTCAGGGAGGACTTCAGTTTCCTCCTGGCATCCTTATGTTTCTTGCGGTACTCCTGCAAAAACAGACAGGAAGTAGAAATATCTTTACTAAATCTTCTACATTTAAGGAGTTGATATTAGGTTCAGTCAATAACAATGTAGCTATATTATTTTTCAAAAATGTGAGAACCTAATGTATGCAGATTTGTGAATGTGTGCAAACATTTGTAAATGTGTACTCTGTAAATTGAGTGTAAATGCATTTAAACTTCCAAGGGCCACAAATGAATAATTATTCTCTCGCTCGCTCTCTCTGCAGATGTGTGTGGAGATTTTTCTGTATGTCGAGGTTTTCTTTGCCCTGAGGCCGAGGCTCATGCTGTGTAATGCAGCAATTTAAAATGCTATCTGCCACAGTGACTTTTTTGATACTACCACCAGATGGAGCCAAAGAAAATTAATTTTCAACTCATGCACACAATGGCTTTGAAAAACGCATTAAAAACAAAGAAAAAATTATTAATCATATACTGTATTTTAATACTGTTTGAGGTTTGGTTTAGTAATGAAGAGCACCCCACTACTCTTTGAAGCAATTTATCTTACAGTGGTCACTCAAACATATTTTAATAATGTATGAACATTTTCATCTGGTTGAATTCTTGACAAAGTAAATGTGGTGAGACAACTGATGTGTACCTGTCTGAGTGCGCTCCTGCGTTCCTCCCACTGCTCCCTCTGCTCCTCCAGCTGAGATGAACGAAAGAACAACCTGGGACCCTCTGATGGAGGAAAGAGAAGGTTCAGATTACAAACAAACTAGAATTACTGCCTCACGGTTGTAGTCGCAGTTGCAGTTTACATGCATGTTTGTCAAGATTTATATACACATATCTTCAATCCAGCAGCACAAACGAATTATACAATCACCACAGTTTCAAGGTGGGCACCCGAGATTAGTGTCACCAGTTCAGTGTCCGAGCAAATGTGAAATATGGTCACAATGTCCCCTTCTGTTCCTGAGCTATAGCTTCAAATAACAGCCAGAAGTGTGGATATGATTAAATCACAGAGTAATGAGTACTGAGGTCACTGATGTGGCTCCATCCTACCTGTCAATCTGCTGTCTTCAGGGTAAAAGAAGAAGAAGAGATCGGTCTTTGAAGAAGTCTCCTCTCTGTGAACAGTAACAAACATACAAACAAGTTCAGATCACACTGGTTTTGTACTGAAATGGATTTTAGAATAATCTGCTCTGTAGCAATTACAGGTCAGTGGACTGATGATGCCACTATTATGATTAAACATTTAAAATTATGATAAACATTTTTTTTATTTTATGACATTTTATAGACAAAACAATTAATGAATTAATTGAGAAAATAATCAGCAGACCTACTAAACCAATAAAAACAGTCATTAGTTGCAGCCCTAGTAAAGACCCTTTGAGTCTAGATGTGGTCAAAACTAATTAGTGCATTTTACGTAAAATCTTGATTTTTCTCACTCTGTGCTTTTAGCAGTAGTGTTGCTTTGCTCCTCATCTTCCTCTTGCTCTTCCTCTTCCTCCTCCGAACTGTCATGGAAACGTGGGTCTTGTTGCCATGACACCTTTGGAGCCTGGATGCTCTCCACCTTGTACTCTGCTGGCAGAGGACAACAATGAGATTACAAATTATGGGGAAACCAATATTTCCTCTGAGACAGTTTGAGATAAATATTTTACGATTTAACCTACCTGTCTCTTTACTTCCTGTTTCTGTGTCATCTCCAAAGAAGGAAAACTTAAATCCAGATGATTCATCCAGATCATTCTCTGCACTGGGATGAGTCGAGACGAGAGATGACAGCAGGGTCGGCTCTTCATCTTTCCCTCCTCCTTCCTCCTCCTCCTCCTCCTCCTGGTCCCAGTTTGTCTTCTCTTCTCCTCTAGCGACGTCATCTTTTGTCTGACCAAACACGGCCTTCAGGTCACCGGACACGTCGAAATAAATCTCTTTAGAAACCTCCGGAAGCTTCTGAGCCTCTTCCCTCTTTTTCCTTCTGGCTGACTTGCTGTGAAGAAAACAGATCACATGACAGTTAGAGTACATTTTAATTGATTAAGTTCTTTAGTGGTTTTCTATTTGATGACTTTAAACTAATAAATTAATACAAGACGACCTCCAGCTATACATCATTATATTAATGTTTTGACATTTAGCCATCAGCCCTGTTAATATGTGGCGTGTCACAAGGCTCAATCCTGGGTCCCATCCTGTTGTCTAAATAAAGCAGCTTTTAAAACCTTTTGACACTTAATTTTATTAGAGATTTAATTTTAAATGGATTAAATTGACTTTACTGAAAGTCAGTTCTGCGTGCAATTTCCCAAAATTGCAAAAAAAAAAAAAAAAGTTTTTTTTTTCATTACAAATCCAAGAATAAAATCTTGAATTATGTATTCAAAGACCACTGCACAGAGTAAGCACTGCACTCTAATATCATTGGATTCATGATGCACAGTTGAAAAAAAACGGAACAGAATTACCAGAATTTTCGTCAGTTTTTTATTCCGTACATTTCTTACTTGTAGAAACCTGGCAACTACATTACTCAAGAACCAAATTTGTATTAATCCGCTGCAAATAACGCAATGTTGGTCTGCATCTTTTCATGGGATTTGTGAACAATATCAAAAACAGAGAATATTGCCTAATCCTCAACAGATTTGATTGGACCATTCGTAGTTTCTGTGTTCATACCTCTCCTTGATTTCATCTGTTTTGGTCTCAAATGCAGCATGTTCTTCTCTGCTGGGGTCGTAATGCAGCGCCGAGACATCTCTGCAAACATACACATTTAAAAATATTTTTTAATGTAAGCTGTTGAAATACAAAGTTCCAGTTCAGAAGCGGCTGTGGTCCAGACTGTGCGTCTGCGTGGCTGACCTGAAGGTTTTGGCTTTGCTGGCAGTCTTGCTGCTGCAGGTTTGTTGGCTGCTGCCGAGGACGCTCTGCAAGATGGACAGGTTCTTCTTTTTCTCCTCCTCCAGAGCCTCATCTTCATCTGTCACGCTCCTCTTCCTCTCTGAATTACCAACAGTCAGGTTATTTACCAGCGAGAGATGCTGACAGGTTTTATTTCAGTGGAAGACGTTACAAACATTCAGGAAAGAAAAAAAAAAAAAAAAACAGCGTAGACTACAAAGAGCATCTCACACCAACAAGCATACCTGTGCAAAAAGAAGTAGAAGTGCAATGCCAGAGATATGTACTAATACAAGTTGTGTGAGTGAAGTGTACAAGCCTAAAATTAAAACTTTACAGCACAATTGCTTAAAACTGGATATCTTGATAATGACTAAATTAAACTGAAAATCTTCAAGCAGCATTAAAACATACTTAAACAAAATATAAAATTCTCTTCCCAAGGACAGAAACAGATGTTTCCACTTCTACAGGATAAGACAGAAAACTAGACAGAAAAGTAACAACATCTATTCTTCATCACAGTTTTGACCACATCCTCACCTGACTCTTCGCCTTTGTCCTCGTCCTCCTCCAGGAAGCGAGAGTCCATTCGGAAACGCTCGTCTGTCCCGAAGCGAGACTGCAGCACCATCAACTGAACAACAAACAAACAAACAAACAAACAAACAACGTAAGAGGAAGGTGTCCAGTCACAGTGTTACGATATTTCAGCCCTGTGTCCAGACTATCAACAGACGACACTGTGGATATAAAATCATAAATGAATCAAACCAGTGCAGCACTTTGAAAACTTGTTTTCTCACCTTCTGACCTGCTCGACCTTCAAACTGAGGCCTGATTTCAAACCTCCCGCCATCCTCCTCTTCATCGCCATTCTCCTCATCCTCACTGCCACCAAACAGCTGAGGCCCCGACGGCTTCAGAAACAGACACAGACACACACACAAAGTTAAACCACAGGTGTTTCATAAATAAGAGAAAACTATGTAGTTGCTGTGACCAGTTAAAATCTTTTCTGTTTTTATGATTAAAAATTTATTTCAGGTGAATAATGATAAATAGAAACAGCATTTACATAAATCCACAGGTAGATTCTAGGTGAAGTAATTATCCTCTGACCAGTTTCTCTCTTTACTCACCTTCTTCTCTTTTCTTGTCTTGTTCTCATTGGCTGATGCCTCATCACTTGTGGCCTCGTCCTCCGATTGGCTGTCCTGGAACAGGGTCTTCTTTGACATTGTGATCTCTGAGGTTGTCTGCCGCTTGTCTTCATCATCATCATCATCCTCCTCATCAGAGCCAAAGACAATGTGCTTCCCTGCTCCTGGTGTCGAGGAATCCTAATGCAGATTAATGATGTGTGTTAATGTTGCTCCAATCTGAAGATGTGTAAATATGCAATTTATGTAAAGCTTGTTTCCTCTGACACACACACACACACACACACACACACACACACACACACACACACACACACCAGGTTGGATAGAGCTCCCTGGATGAGCTTCTTGTGTTCTTCAGCCTCTTTGAGTCTCTGCTGGATGGCAGCTAGTCTCCTCACGTTGGCCTTTCTCTGTAGCTTCTCTTCCTCCTCAGCTCCTAAAGTCACCCTGGAAGGAGCCCGCTCTTCCTCCTCCTCCTCCTCCTCACTGGAGGAGGACTCACTGTGAGGAGCAGGGGGCGTTGCCTTTTTCCCAACACCTTCAGCAGAGATGATCTCTTGCTCATCCTCGTCTTCCTCAGAGGCGGAGCTGGAAGATGAAGGTGAAGCCTTTGCTGCAGCTTTGGCTGTAAGACTAGCCTTCATCCTCTCCTCCTCTTCCTCCACCTCATCATCATCACTGCTAGAGGAGGAACTAGTCTCAGCTTTATTTGGAACCACCTTCTTCTCCTCTTCTATGTCTTCCTCTCCTTCCCCTTCCTCTTCCCCTTCCTCCTCCCCTTCCTCCTCCTCTTCCTCCTCCTCCTCACTGCTCTCTGATGTCGTCTCCTCTACGTGTTTCTGTTCGCTCAGAGTCCTGCTGATTTTGCAGTCGACTCGAGGAACTTCAGAGTCCAGCTTCTGTTTTTTGACGGCACCTCCTCTTCCCTCCTCCTCCTCCTCCTCCTCCTCTTTGTGTCTCCTCTGGAAGTCGTTTGTTTCTGATCCCTCGCTCAATGTTTTTGTTCCCTGGAAGGCAGGCAGCGGTGCTGACGTGACTCCTTTTCTTTTCTTCTTTTTCTTCTTCTGTTCGTCATCGCTGCTGTCGTCCTCCATGATGGAGGCGAGGATATCCTCTGGCGTGGTGCCTTTCTTGGGCGCAGGCCGCTCCGCAGGGCTGGATATATGGTTAGTTTCTTGTTCGAGGCCGGCACTGAGGATGCTGGGAGGTGTAGTTTCAGAGGTCTGCTGGGATTCTTCAGCTAGCCTCTGTAGATCAGCCAGGGAGATCTCCAGACAGGTGACATTAGAAAACATGGCTTCATAGTCAGAATCTGAACAGGAATCAGCTGATTCTAACTCCTCATCATCTTCATCTTCATCATCCTCATCACTATCTGATTCTGACAAAGGGGGTTTTACAACAGGGAGGGCTGCCATCCTCTTACTCTGCTTCTCCGAGCTGCTTCCATGTTTCTGAGAACTCTGTTTAGCAGAAACCCCTCTCTGCTGTGCTGGTTTCCTGCAGGTGAGGTGATCTTCATCATCTGCTGAATCACCCTCCTCCTCCTCCTCCTCCTCCTCCTCCTCCTCCTCCTCCTCCTCTTCTACTCCAGCTTTACTTTTCTTCTTCGTCTTTCTCTTCCTGTCTGTGTTGTTCCCTGAGAGGTGCTCTGCAGTGGGCAGAGTCTGTTTCTCCTGTGATGGAGGAGGAGGAGGAGGTTTCCTGGAGGCAAAGAGTTCATCTGTGTCAGCTGAGTCATAGTCATCCTCGTCTTCATCATCTGGCCCACCTGGAATCACAGAGAACAACTTGTCACATTTTAAAGCATCTCTCAGAGTTTGTGGCTGATCACTGGATCCATCCTGAGCTTTGTGAACAGAATTCAAACACACAAGAGTTGGTTCTTACTGCATTAACTTATTTCATTCATTATATTATCTTATTTTCACTCGTATAGTGAGTTTATTTTAACACTGTAAAACGTTGCATGCAGCAGATATGTAGGTAAGTATTCTTTAATAACCAAATCTAAAGGATCTTTATTTAAAATGTTTGTTGAATCAGTCAGTATATATCGTTATCAGATTTCTTTAACTCTCAAATATCCGTATCGGTATTGGCTGCAGTTATGAAGCAGAAACACAAGGAAGCAGCTTCAGTTTACTTTGATATGAGATAGCCAACAATGCTCATCGTGTATTAATATTATAATTATTTTTAAAGGGTCAGATTATTCTGAGAGACAAAAGATCGGCTGCTACTCTGAATCTGTATGTGTGAAGAGGGCAAAAAATAAACGGAACTATTTTCACTGAACTAGTTTCTATTGAGGAAACACTGCGGATGAAAACGGTCTCCAGTGTGAGGGGTGAATTATCCACTGTAACAGGATCAGTGGGTTTAGAAACCAATGAACAACAGACGAGTTTCAGGAGTGAGGAAATTTGTCATTTGGGTGAACTGAGCCTTTAACTCAGTGCCACAAAACTTTACGGCTCACTTAAAGAACATCTGTATGGAATGTTAACATTAAGAAACACTGATGAGAAAATTCTGTTACCTTTCTGCTGGGAACGTCCCGGCTTCACCAAGTAGTCGAGTCCAACCACTTCCAGGTTATCCTCCTCCACTCCCTGACAAAGTGCACCATGGGAGGTGTCCTGAGCCGCCACCAGTCTGCGGATTTCCTCGTCTGAATCAACATCGCCGTCAGTCAACGGGGCCCACTTCCTCTGAGCCGGTCGGTGGCTGGTTGGTAGTTGAAATCCGTTGGTGAAGTGATGAGACTCAGTGTGATTGACAGAGGGAACGGTCTGTTCAAACCTGAGAGGAAACAACAAGGAGGAGACAGGCTGATGAGAGCAGAGTAACACATCGTGGAGATCTCAGAAGGGTTGTCAAGTCACTCAAATTTCAAGTCCTTTCATTTTTTTAAGACAAAAAATATTCATAATTTGTTTTTCACCACATTTAAAGCCATTTAAAACTTTAAATACCAACAGAGTAGATTGTGAATTAAGTTAACCTAATGTCATTTAGAATTTAAGTGTATTTTTCCCCTAAATATGCAGATTACAGAACCTGTGACACTGGATTCAAAACATATTTGAGGATGTTAAATCAAAAACCAAAAGGAAAGTTTTGATCCAAAAAATTAATTGGTTCCTGCATCAAATGTTCTTAATCATGAGAATCATAAACATGACTTAAAACAACCAGTAGAAACTGAGAATCCCAGAAATACGAAAGAAAATTAAACCCAGTAGCGTGTTTTTGGAATCCACAAGACCAGTGAGAATTTATAAGAATATCAAAAACCATTAGGAAATTTTAATTAAATCAGGTCTCTCCTTTTTGAAACTTTTTGCACATTGGTTTTAGGCATAATTTCCATAATAGAAATAATCAATAGGAATTTTGGGGTTAGGATTAGTAAGAGTCAGTAAAAATATTCTAAAACCAGAAAACCTCGAAAATATGGAATCATGGAAACCAGCACGGGTTCCTGAAACACTCTAAACTAAACTAGTACAAAGTTGGGAACTCCAGAAAATCCAGAAGGAAATCCAGCAGAACATTTAAAAAAAAATCTAAGAAACCAGTAAAAAAAAAAAAAAATCTTTGGGAATGTTAGAGATCAGTAAATAATTTTGAGAATCCCAGGAACCAGCAGACAATTCTAGATAGCACTGGGAACACTGGGAATCTCAGATGCCTTTTAGATTCCTGGAAAACAACACAAACCAGGTCTGACTTAAAAAGGAACATCCCATCCTTACCTGGTTCTGCCCGCAGCATTATGGGAGTTGACCACATCTTTCCGACTCCTCTTGGGTCTTGGTGGCTCATACGGAGGGAACTCGCCCCGCCTCTTTTTGCTGATGTCATCATCCCCTCCCTGTACCTCCCAGGTGAGCTGGGTGACAGGTGTGGACTGGTCTGTGGCGTTTCGGTCCAGCTTGCGGATGTTGTGGCTGTATTTGGACGGGTCGTACTTCATGGTTCGAGCTTTGTTGCCTTTCTGACTCCTGAGCTGCAGGACGGGGAGGACTCGTCCGAATTTACTGACAACCCAGTCCTGAAACCAGAGCACCCAGAGGACTGTCAGCACCCTCATCCTCACACATGAAGCTGTGTGTCACATAAAGCTGATTAAACAATAAACATTGAAATGAATTATGGTGAATGATGTTAATGGCCCCTTTGTGTTGAATTGTCATGTGATTATATTATCCTTTGAATTATTCTTATTGCACAACTTTTCGTGTTGTAGGTGAGCTGACCTTGTGTCCTGGTACTTCGGTCCCCGGCACCGCAGCCTTCATGGTGAAGTTGTCCACGCCGGCTTTGCTCAGGGAGTCCAGCAGCTTCTGTCTCTTGTCCTCAGCTGCAGGCGGCTGGAGGCGCTGCTCCACCGCCGCCTGCCGCTCCTCAGCCAGTCTGAGACACAAACGCCACAAACTCACTACACATTAAGATCAGGAGGAATCCTCTATCACAGATCAGCAGAGTGTGGAATATGTTTTTACTTGGAAAACTCTCTGCTGCTAGAATGTGCTTATTAAGAGTGCAGGGCCATTTGAAAGGGCGTCATCCTACAGAACTACACATCCATTATCAAACAAAAACTTGTTCAAGAGTTTCACCTGTAATCATTTTGTAAGTCAAGAGACAGATTTTAGCTGCCAAGAGTCTGCAGCTGATCTGATCCTACATGTCTTTAATTCTCAAACAAACAGTGTGTGTCCTCTTTAATCTGTAAAATCAGAGATGGAAATCCACTGTTAACTATTTTGATAATCTACTAATTGTTTGAGAGCAGAATTTCAACTGTTCTCTAGTTACAGCTTCTCCAATTTTCTCTGTTTTATATCACTGTAAACTAGATGTCTTTGGGTTTTGGACATTTGGTTGAACAAATCAAAACATTTAAATATGTTATTTTGTATTCTGAGGAACTATGACAGACATTTTTAAAAACTCTGACACTTAGCACACAAAATCATTTATCGAATAATTGAGAAAATAAATGGCAGATTAGTTAATTATTAAAAGTTAAAAGTTAATTAATAAAAATAATCGTTAGCTACAGCCTTAAATAAAGTTAAATTGACTGATTGTTAATTGTATCAGCTTCTTCTTGCCTCGTGAGTCTGAAGACTTTCATGGTGAGGTGAACATGGCTTTACCTGTGTAAGAAACTCTCCTTGGCTGTTTCAATCTGCAGAGTTCCTCCTTTCCATTTGGATTTGTTCAGCACCGTCAGACCTGAAGAGGAAACACACTGATCTCACACTGATGATACAACACAAGCTCCGGTGAACAGGTAAGAGAGGAGCTGGTCTGAGGTTACATACCACTAATTCAAGTAAAAAACTACCAAAGGAAAGAAAATATTTCAGCTGTTTCCAACACAAATCATTATGTTGAATTATTTTCCAGCATTTCTCCTGGTTTAAGTAAAATAAAACTTGAAGGCACAAAGAGCAGCAGCTCAATTCACTCACATTTCTTTAGGTCAGCATCTGAGATCTCGATGTTAATGTAGCTGAAGGTTTTGTAAGGAACACCTAGAGGAGAGCAGTCAAAACACATGCAGGTCAATTATTACTTAAAATTAAAATGTGTAAATTGCTGTTCAGCAGGTGATGAGTTTTAAATCTTAGACTATATGAAACATTAAATGTGGCATAAAAATCAACAGAAGTAAATGACATTTGAATTTTTTTTTATTTGATTCCTCACCCTCCTCGTCCCTCCTGGTCCGCAGCTCCACATCCTGCACATCTCCAAACTTTCCGAATCGATCCTTCAGATCCTTCTGGGTGATTGAGTGGCTCAACCCACCGACGTACAGCCGCCGCATCGCTCCGTATCAACGACAACACCGTCACTGCACAGACAAAAAAAAACCAAAAACACATATGTCAGCCATGTGTACCTATACATCCTTCCATCCATAGACCATAGATGGAAGGAGACTCTGATTAACCATAAGGTTGTGAGTACTTGCACCTTAGCAGTGCCAGATAGTTGTAATCAATGAAAGGTTGATCAGCTTCAAATCACAATTTTAATAATAACTGAACTGTCATTTCACTTAGTCTCAAATCTGAATATGGTCATGTTGGAGGCTATAGTTTGTGCTGCTGTTGAACTGTGCAGCATTACACTGAGAGGTGCTGTGCAAAAGTTTTAGATGTTTAGAATCTGATCCATCACACAACACCATCATGGAGGTTGTCTGATCGGTTCAGAACTGATTATGCAGCAGAAAAACGAGCCTGAACATACAGCCAAAAGAACAAGGAGTCCTGCAACAGTCAGTCTGGGATCACATGAGGAGACAGAAGACACTGAGACAGCCTGAATCCCCAGAGGCTGTGGTGAATTCTCCAAGATGCTGGAACAAACTACCTGTCAAGTACCTGTCAAAAACTGTGTTTAAGAAGAATCAGTGTTGTTCTGAAGGCAAAGGATAGTCAAACTAAATATTGATTTGATTTTGTTTTTTCTGTTAGCTGCACTTTAAAGTTAATTGCTAAATATAAAATAATATAAACTAATGGCAACATATTTGAGAGCATCCTCACTTCAGTCACTTTTTAGTACTTCTGTATTTTCAAATTTTTTGTCCACCATATTTATGCCAATAAAGGTAAACTAAATATACCGAATACCTCTCAATATAATGTTATACAGTTCAATAATACAGTTCATAATGACAATAAAAGTCAATGAACACCTTTTTGAGGCAGTTTAAACTAAAACCAAACATTATATCCATGAAGAGAGCACTTACTGCAGCGTGCATATTCAAACGATCATTGACACACTCCCTGCGCTATGAGCTCTCTGATTAAATTGTCTTATAGCTGAGCCGATAGAGTTATCACGATCAAACAAACCGTCAAATTTATATCAACAGAAAAACCAACAAATGTTTACCTCACATGTATGTAGCTGGTGTTACCGTTAACTCTGTCCGGCGCTGCAGTCCTGTCGACTTTCCCTTCCGTGCTTGTTTCCGCAGATCCGAAGTGTTCCGTTGTGATTTATTACAATTAGATTTAGAAAACAGCCATTATAAAACCATAAATAAAGCCAAAAGTCGGTGCTGATGCGTTTAACACTAAAAATGTAACGATTTATGACGTTTACTCGATAAAGAAATAATTATTTTCCTTCATTAATTTAGCTCAAACCGCAGCAGTTAGATACGACTTTCTATGTAGAGGGGGGCTCCCGCTATTTTCTATATCAGACAGCTTTTTATTTCGTGCCTATTGACAATATGAAAGCGATAATATGTAGTTCTACAATAAATATTTATAAACATTTACATTATTTGTATCTAAAGGGAGGCACACTGTCTGACCAGTCTTCAGAGAGGCAATTTGTCCCCCACTCCGATTCGTGGGAAGTGGTAGAGTCCGCAGGGCGCGATGCTCCAAACTGTTTTGGTTGTTAGGAAAATAAGCTGATATCGTTCAGGTGAGTAAAAGTGTTTAATTGTTTAATAAAACAATTTTATATATGTGGATACAGAATCTTAAAGTCACTTTTATTTAAATAAGTTGACATTATAGCGGAGACGAATACGGTAAGTTACAATTATACAGCTTTTAAACGGCTAACCCATCGTAAAGTAATCCTAGCTAGTTGGATTGTAGTGTTGTTGTGATTAAAACTGATGTAACCCAAGTCACTCTTTTTAGCGCTATTTATTTGATCGTTTAGACTATCAGAGAGCCTTTTCGTGGGTTGGAAGTGCATTCATACTTTAATTCAATGGGAACTGGCCCTTTACGTGAGTTTACCATTGGGTCAAAACAGTCAAATCTCACTTAGCATCCTGCCACCTCCTGCATATAGTACATTAGTTTTACTCTTTTGTGACAGTTGTCTTACTGCCCTGTTCATGTTGTTTGCTTTGTAAGTTTGCAGGTTTTATGCTGTCTTCCTCCCTCATTAAAAATTCCACGTTATTCTTTTATTTAATCAGTTGTTTTTTGTGCCATGATGGAGGAGAAGATGAGCGAGGAGAATAGAAAAGAGGTGGAAATGCTGGAGGCTCAGATCCATGGTCTCCAAGCTGAAGTTGTAGCTTTGAAGCGCCAACAGCAGGACAACCACATGGACATTTACTTCAAAGGACAAATGCAGGATGCCCTGTGAGTTTTATTTTTGTTCTCTTTCGGACTCTTTCTCACACTGATTGATTTTTTTTAACCTGCAGGAATTACCCGCATACAACCTTACACTTTAAAATGTAATTTTCCCCTTAAGCTTACTTAGACTTACTCTGGGGGGTGTAGTGGCATGTAAGTAACTAAACAATGGTAAACAGATGTGCTGCTCTGTTGTGACAGTGTGCCATTCATCTCCACAGGTCGTATATGTGTGGACAGAAACACGTAGGAGGGAAGGAGAAGGTGATGTCCAGGCTGAAGGAGGAGTTGGAGGAGCTGGAAGATGATCTGAAGCAGCAGACACAGATGAATGGCATCTATCTGAGCAGCTGCACCAGAAAGACTCTGCAAAGCAGTAAGAGAACAGCACTGTCTGAATCCAAAGCTTTCATTGTTTTCTGACATTTTATAGTTTAAATGATCTGTCAATGAATCAGGAAAATCACCAAATATCAATCAGAATAATTGTTAGTTGCAGCATTAATTCTTCAAATTTAGAGTAAAACCATCAAGGTTGGATGTAAACAACTTTTAAACTTTTGTTTATATGCAAGAAAATACCACAGGGGCAAATTTCAATTGGTCCCTCGGTATGTACTAATGCACTTAAACTGGTGTGATGTGTGTGTCTACTAGGTGACAGTAAGATGGTCCAGCAGGTCTGTGTATCAGGTCACTGCTCTGAACTGGTCTTCCAGGTGGAGTTCCAGCTCTCTGAGGCCAAGGTGAGTCTTTACAAGAGTTATTGTTCAAATAATCCGAAGAGACAGAAGAATTCGGGTTCAAACCATAGAGATACTCCCTCTGTTACCCCTCACCAAGGCACTATCCTGACAAGTAGAGTTGGTTGATTGGAGTCTTTAGCCTCTCTAAATGTATTAAAATATGTTTTAGCTATGATAAGAGTACTCTGATTGTCTTTGGAAAATGTTGCCTAGTTTCCATATTTATGCAACAAAACGTTGATAGGACTGTAGTTTGGTAGGTGCTGGTGCTGTGTTGAGCCAGCAGAGAGAGACAGAGAGCCACGGTCAGTGGATCACTGACGGGGCACTGAGTGCACAGATTAGATTTTAGCTGCAGTCAGACACTAAAACCACTTGACAATAAAAAAAAAAAAAAAAAATCACTCTCGAATGGAATCCAATCAGACATCATGCTAAACTGCGAAATAATGTCAGGTGAAGTCACTTTGGTGCTGCTGGCAACAATAACTTTTCAGGTTTAGATGTCATCTCTTCAGTATAAAAGAACAGCCTTTTAAATGTGTTTTTCTATTTAATGATCTCTTCCACTAAGTGAAAGTTTAGATCAGAGACAGTTATAAATACGACATTTTTTATATCACCTTTCATTGTTCATGCACAAGAATTATTCTGTTGCTAGAATATTAAATGCCAAAATGTCAACCAACATCAACAGTTATTCAGTCCATACCTTTGAGAAATGTAAACATGTTTTTCTTCAAACCTCTTTTTGTTAAATGTTGTTCAAACACAAGCAGCTGTACACGATCTGTCTAAATAAAATACAGCTTCAAAATTCTGGTTTAAATCAGTAACTATCTGATCAAAGAATAAGATTTCAATTTGGACTGTCACAGTTAAAGAAAATAATGGTTGACCCTTGACATCAGCCAACATTGTACATGTGAAGTCAGCAGTAATTGTGATTTTATTGTTGGGAGATTCTGCATTATTGTGATCTGTAAACCTCCCTCATGACTTCTGGTTTTCATTCTAACTGGACCACCAGAACAGCTGGTTTTGTTGAGTGACTCCTTCTGCCTGGCTCATGAAGTACCATTAAAACTATATTTTTTCTTGTGAAGTTTTATCTTGTTTTGATAAAAACATTAATTATTTGGTTGTGTAATTTGGAAACGGAGACATTTTGTAAACACACACAGTCTTCTTGCCCTTTATTATACTTTGATTAATATTTACATTTTTTATTGCAACACAATGTGGGCTAGTACAACTTCCAATAATCTTAAAAATGTTTTGTTAGTGTTGTAACCCATTCGGGACCAATCACAGAAATGATTTATGGATCCCCAGATGTGGAGCTCCTATTTTTTTAACAATGGACATGGATGTTTAAAGGAATGTGTTAACATTTTGGGGAAACATGCTGGTTATCTTTCCTCTTGAAAATGAGATGTTCAAAAGAATAAAAATCAGATGTCTTTGTGTTACAGATGAAGCTGGAATCAGGGCACGATTAGCCTAGCTTAGCATAAGGACTGGAAGCAGGGGGAAACAGCTAGCTTGGCTCTGTTGAAAGTAAAAAAAAAAAAAAAAAAACCAACCAGCACCTCTAAAGAGGATAAACTAACATGTTGTATGAAACATGTAAAACCTAGGGGCAGTTATGTACTGGACCTGTTTCTTGTAGAATAGTAGTCAATGCGGTGACTGTGTGCAGCTTCTTGAAATCTTGTTGTTACTAAAGTTGCCATGTTTGGTACCATGGTGCCTGTATGAAGACCAAAACCAGAGCCAGCGTTTTCACTGTTGTTATATAGTTCCAGCACTCAGATATTAGACTTATATTGTTCCTCTAATGAATATGCAGCCCTTGACTTCTTGTCTCTTCCTGTTAAATCTACAGTGTACTCTTCTTTGCCTGAAAAACATTATTCTTCATCACAGCTCTGCTCCTCATCTAGTTGCAGACAAAGTTTACAGACGAAGCTGAGTTTTGAAATTGGCTGTAAAGCAAAGGGAAGTTTTGTCAGTCTAAGGGAAAACATCAAGCAGAGGGAAACAGAGTTGAATGAAACTAATGCCGTAACTGTAAATAAACTCTATAAGAGTAAAGTTAATCCAGTAAGAGGACATAGACAGGTGGGAGCAGGCAGAGATGCCAAGAAAACAGCTGATGGCACAGACTTAGTGTTTGTGAGATACATCAACAACAGAAATGAACAAACAATGCTTATAACTTTATGCAAGCAACTTTTAAACCACTGTGCAAGGAAGGTTTATATCTGGTGATGGTAAAATATACTGTGTGTGTGTCATTTGTGTTGGAAATCATTGGATCTCCTGGTAAATAAACTAGCTACAGTGACTCAATGTGTTTTTGTTAAAAGAGTAATTGATAGTGTGTTTGTCCTGCAGGAGGGTCAGAGATCTGAGAGGACAATCATTGATTTGAATGTGGTGATGGATGCCACTGACCTGCAGAACTTCAGCAGCTTCCTCTCTGGGTAAGAGCTAACACTGCATCATGTTAAGATGATTTGACTTTCTTCCAGCTGGAGTTCCCTCTGTGAGTTGACACGTGTATCTGGAAAGAACCTTTTCTTCAACAACAAACCTCTTCACAGTGATCAACCTCCACGTGATGGTGATCAGGAGTTTTCTTTGGATAAGAATTTAACATGTTCTAATCAACATTAATCAATCAAAGGAATAGCATAAGACACTGTTTCTATTTGCTGGAATTTGAGAATTAAAGTTCCCAGGTAACCTTTGACCTCTGAGTAGGACATCACATCAAACAGGAAATGCATTGTCAGTCGAATGGGTTTCAGTTGTGAATGAGTGACCTGTGGTGGAACCCCACACCTTTGGGATGAAGGAACTAGTATGTGTGATGTCTTGTCCCCCACAGTGGAAGACAAAACCGTTTATAGTTGATCTGAACAGCCACACTCGTTCATCGCAGACGCCACAATCGTTTCAATAACGAGATGATGACACATTCAAACAGACATTCATGCCTTTGCGCTTGAATTTACACATCAGAAGTTGTGTCCTGAATGAAAAAATAGAGCTTGAGAGAGAAGGTCAAACCCCTCTTACTCTCACCTCCTCTCCCTGGCCAATCACCCTCATCAGTTTGTAACTTATTTACTCAGTCATGCTCAGTCCAACGCTACATATTTAATATTGGATATTATTCCTGTCATGATGAAGCGGTCTGTTTAGTTTAACTCAAGTGTTTAAAGTAGAAGAAGAAGATGTCAAACTACAAATGCCTCTCATCCAGCTGAACCTCCTCACTCAAACCTTGACTCGTTCTCGCTCTGTTTGCTCTTCACTCACAAACAACAAGCCTGTCTCACGTCAGATCGTTTGACATGTCAAACACAGGTGTGACTCGTTACACTCATGATGGCTGCATTCCATTTAGGTGTGCTAGTTTACTGGCATGCCTACCTGTAAATGGAGCGCAGCCATCATTAATATTAGTTACACCTGTTCTTTTCCTGCTATGATTGTTCATAAAAAAAAAGATTAAAAAATACCTGAGCTGCATCTGGTCTTGAGGTTTACTCTGTGATGTCTGGAGCTTTAGTCACTCTTTCTTTCCTACCAGATGCTTTTTACACTGCAGGAAAAATGTAAATTATTATCAAAGCCAGTGGGTTACAGATGATCTTTCAGCACAGAATCTCTGTTTCACCTTTAATCTGAACAGGCGTAATGTAACACTTGACCTTTTGTGCCCTCTGTCTACAGTCAGGAGGACTCTGCTCAGTTCCAGTAGGGTAAACAGCAGAGCTCTCACTTTCTATGAGACATTTAAACCACCATCTGAATGTGGAAAAATTAAGTATTAATTATAAGTATTAATTCTAAAATGTCAAAATTCAGTGTATAAGCACTGCTTGTTTGTCAGTGCACAGTGGAGGAAATGAGGGCTTTGTACTGAACGGATAATCATGACACCAAACCATCTAGAACTAAGCCCGACGGATACTGGAGTTTAGAAATTGATATTTTAGTGTTTAAAAATTTCAGTAACAACATTTTAGCTGATATGAATTCTTTAACGGAAACACATTAACATAAACATTTAAATCCCTTAAAATTGATTTTCAAAGAATAGTGACCAAGATGTGTAGTGACAGATATGCAGAACGTTTTACGGTGTAGAGCTGAACGTGTCAGCGCCCTCTGGTGGACAAACTATGTCACTAAGACACCTGACCTCAAGCATATCTTTGATATTTCTGTATTTACATTTCTTGTTGATGATCAGCCGAAACAGATATTGATAAATCTGTGATGAGATAAACTCAAACAAATATATCTGCTCTACTTCTATTATCATTTATAAACACAAAATAAGTTTACAGACGGGTAAAGTGAGTTAGCACGTGGAGGTTTGTTCATCTTCCTCTGCCCTGGAGGAGCATTTAGCATTACACACAGTACACTTGTTCTTGTCATGTTTCATTTGTTTTTTACATACTCACACAAGTTTTTTACAGTCATAATGAGGTTTTACGGTTCAGCATTTCACATGACAGATTTCTGTATTTGTGCATTTTCTCTATGCTGTTCTCACTGGATTAAAGTGGGTGGAGCTCAGTTGGAAAAAGGTGATGTCAGGTATTTCTGTGCACTAATCAGAATTGTTCACTAATTGAATCTTATGAAGGTTCAGGCATTGTTTGTGTATGTTGCTAGAGAGATGCCAGTGTCAAACAAATCTGCTCAAGCCACAGTGATGTGGGCTGTGTGGTTGTGGCTGTGGGTGCGATTGGAACTGTTAAACAAAGAATAGCAAAGAACTTTTGAAATTCTATATCTATGCTGAACCACAAAATATTTAGGGTCACCTGCAGCTGCTGCTTGTGTCAACTATGGTTATTGACAATATACAACATATATATATTTGGAGTCTGTCACCATGCAACAAAACAGTTTGCCTTGAATCTGTGGTGAACTCCAGTCTCACTCCTGCTGGGCAGTGTTGACCTAGGCATCAGAAGCACCTGCTTTGTTCCTGACTCCTATATAGTCCAAGTGATGCACCGTCCCAGTTATATAGACGTGTGTGTTGTATGTGTTATGTGCTCAGGTGCATTTTCTGTCCTTATAAACACAATCTGCCAGAAAGTGTCTGCTCTGCCAGTGGATCAGAACCACAGAGCAGAAGTCTGATTTGCTCTATATCTGAGGCCAAACCACATCTGGATTGTATGGTCCAGTCTGCAGAATCTGGCAAGAAACAGATGGAAAAATACTGGAGATAATGATTCTGACACACTGCTGCCTCTCTCTCTCTCTCTCTCTCTCTCTCTCTCTCTCTCTCTCTCTCTCTCTCTCTCTCTCTCTCTCTCTCTCTCTCTCTCTCTCTCTCTCTCTCTCTCTCTCTCTCTCTCTCTCTCTCTCTCTCTCTCTCTCTCTCTCTCTGTTTTTTTTTTTGTGTGTGTGTGTGTGTGTGTGAGAGAGAGTTAGAGTTTTACAGTCCAGATCTGACTGATAATCTTTGTTAAATGAAGCTGGTTGGAATTGTTAAAGATAAACACTGACTATCAGATTTTTATTTGTTTATTTTTCTTCAGCAGATACATCTGTCCTCCTGTCTCCCTGAAGTGGTTTCTTAACTTACACAGGCTGTGTAGTGAAACCCGCCTGTCAGTTCAGCTTCAGTCCTCTGTCAGTGTCAGTCAGGGCCACATTGCTGTGTTGTGGGCACCCATGTAAGACGGCTGATAATAGACCAGAAAACTTAAGAGACGCTTCATGTCGCAATTGATATGTTAGCCATTGCGAGGTATAGTTTCTTGTGCATGTTTTCGCACAAGATCTTTACACGCTAAAGGAAATCATGTTTACGTGTTCTCTTCAGTGTAATGTATCTCTTTTATTCAACTCTTTATCAGCAGAACAGTTTTCAGATCAAACTCTTCTAGCCCAACAGTGAGCAGGTGACTCTGACTTGGAAGCTCTGTTGATGCGTTGCATTGTGGGATGGACTCGAGGCAGACTGGATGATCTCAAACCATCCCAAAACACAGCGCTGCTCTTGTCATGTGGGGATTCAGGCCAATTGATCCATGAACCATTTTGACTGCGAGCCTGCAGTTGATGAAGCACTGATCCAGGCTGTCGGGGTCCTGCAGTACAGTTTGTGTTTCCTGGTCCAAGCCAGGCTGATAGTGTGAAGCCAAACTGTGCTGAGGTCAGAACAGCAGCTAGAGATATCAGTCAGCTCAGCTGTTTACTTTCAAGACAGTAGGCAAAACTTGCAGAGTATACAAGCATATATTTTGGACAATGTAATTAAACTAGTATTGATGTTTAGTCATGAATGTGTCAATGAATCTGTGATTTCGTTTGTGGGTAGTGCTGCAACATCCAATTATTTGAAGGGCACAAAGTCATTAAAATCAAAGGATTCATCTTTGAGGGAACATAAAGGTGATCAGTTCATTTTATGGCGATCTACCCATTATATTAATAACGGTTGATAATGACACTAAAAAATCAAGGAGCGAACAGAACATTAGGAATCATCTTGTGGGTAGCATGAACATTCAAAGCAAATATCATAGTAATTTCATATCAGAAGGTGTTAAGATATCTTGCTCTTGTTGGTCTTGTTGGATATCGATCAGAATTGTCTGTTTTTATTAGAAATTTACCGTTCGAAAGTGGGGAAAATATTAAATATTTGATCTAGTGTCTTGTACACTTTTCTCCCTGTTAGTAAACTGGGCTATTGTTGTTTTCTTCATTAATGCAAAATTAAGGCAGCTAGGAATCTGTGCTCAACAGACAATCATGATACCAAATCTAAGCCAATGATTAGCTTGTTGCTCAGTGAGACAGTGGATTAATTCTTCAACATAACTTGGGACTGGGCTGCATTGGCTGTGTTTGAGTTGTTTGACCAAATAGTTCTCATATGTTCCAATCACAGGCATCAATGTCTCATTTCGGTGTTGAGCTCTTTTTTTTTTTTTTCTTTTGTTACCACCCAAAATGTGTCTGTAGCACAGAGTATCCAGCACAGTTTAATTATCCTAGTCAAAAAGTCGTTTGTTTAATTTGATCTTTTTTTCCACTGTTTGCTGTAAACAAATTTTACTGCTACTTTGGGATGATTAACTAAAAGCCTTTAGTATTTTCCAAGCCCACACGTTATTAGAATCTACAAGATAAGGCTTTTACATTTAATGTCAATATAGTCTGATTGGTTCTACACTGATGATATAATCAATCTGCATCATTCAGAACCGGTGGGACCAAATGAGTTTAATACAGCAATACCAAACCAGGGATCAGTCTCTCTCTCTCTCTCTCTCTCTCTCTCTCTCTCTCTCTCTCTCTTCTCTCTCAGTCTTCTCCTCTCTCCCTTCCCTTCTCTCTCTCTCTCTCTTTCTCTCTGTGTGTCTTTTTGGTCGGGCTCCATTATATGGGAGGGTGCTGCCATGTTTCCATCAGCTCTGTGTGGAATAACAGTTGTCTGGAAACTTTACCCGACTGCCGTCTAGCCCCGGGCCCCCATGGAAAACTCTGGAAAGCCTTTAGCAGAATGTCCCAGGTTCACTTAGACAGAGTGAACCAAAACAAAGTTTTTTTTTTTTTTTGTTGCTGGTGTCATTGTAATAAATAGCATGCTGTATATCAGGAAGCATCTTTTTCAGTTTTTGGGGTGGTAGTCCAGGATTTACTCTGCTTGTTTTTTGTATGAATAGTAGAGCATTTGGAGATACAACGAGGTCATGCTATTTGGACATATTGTATTAATTATAACACCTTTTTAAAAGGACCTTTTATTCTTTTGTTAATTTAGGTCACCCTAAAGTCAATTCATCATGACATACTTGAGCCTGCTGTTTGTCCACATTGTTGGAATAGTGAGACATAGACAGACTGCAGTGAAGATCAACTGCCTCTGTAGATTTTTTATATAAAAAATAGCACATTGGCTCAATTAGCATAGTTGAATAATAGCAACTTACTTGTTTAAAGTTTTCATGTTGTTGAGTGAAAATCAAATTCTTCGTCACAAACCCTTTTCCTGGTTTTCTTTAGTTTGCCATGTCAGCATTCAAAGTTTAATCCAGATGGATTGTCAAGAAACTTTGCACAGACGTAGATTTGTGGTTCCAAGACGATTTATCCTCATGACTTTGATAATCCTGTGACCTTTTACTTTAGTGCCACCACCGGGATGAAATTTTAATTTGTCAAAAACACCTTGGTTTATGACCAAATAGCTGCAGTATAAATGACCTGCCCATCACCCTCAGCTGCTTCTTTGTTGTAATTTTAAATGACAGCATGCTAACATACTAAACTATGTACCTGGCTGGCAGCAAATACCTGGTTGTCACGTGACTATGGATACACATACCGGCTAAACATCAGCATGTTAACATCGTCAGTGGGAGCATGTTAACGTGCTGAGATTAGCATTTAGCTCAAAGCCAAGCTGTAAAGTACAGCGTCACAGAGTTTGGCTTTTTACTCTTTTTAGAATTATATCTTTTATCAACATTTTCTGGCCACATGTTGAGACCTCAGGCAGTTCAGTGTTGATGGATTACAATAGCACCCTGTGGGATTTGGTGGAGGCAGCACTAATACATTTGCTTAAGAAAGTTGTTGTAATATTTCTTTAATGGGCATCTGACAGTGAAGGGGCAGACAGGAGAGAGAGAGAGGGGCATGACATACAACCCACGCCCCAGGCGGTATTAAACAGTGGACGTGGCAGTTATGTGCCATGTAATGTTACCATTCAGACACCTGGGGCATTTAAAAAACAATCTTAATGATGTGTCCAATGTGATTTCAGGGTGGAGGAAAGCAGGGATCTTTTGCTGTTCTTCAGGACTCTAAGGACCTACGCAGACAGATTTGATGACCGGTGCAGAACCTTCCAGCACTTCCAGGTAAGTGAAGACAAACCTTCTTGGAAATGGACTTCAAACTGGCTACTTCACCTTTACACACTCTTTCCTGTGCTCACACTCTTTCCTCCTACGCAACATGTTGAACGCCACTGATGACATGGCAGTAGGATGGCAAAACATGGCGGTATTTTGGCCCAAAGAGATTTCCACAGCTTCTCTTTAATTGTTTATATATGAGTCCAAAGACATGATACATCCTGAATTCCACCAGTGTGGAGAACAGATGGTCCATCAGTCAGTGTGAGGGCAGGCAGGCAGACTAAAAAAGTAAGCTTCAGGTTGCAATTCTTCTTTAACCTCCTGCTTGACTCCTGCAGGGTTTCACCCTTATCTGTCAGTGGAGGAGCCATGTTGTCTTGTCCGACTAGAGTTCTGAGGGTCAAACCTGAAGGTCTGGGTTTCTCTTTGTGGCCCAGAATGGACTGGCTTCAGGTTTTACATTTCAAAATAGCAGTAAAACTCAGACAGTGGCTTTGCTTCCTTTACCACCCACTGTTCCACACACAGGACTTGAGCTTTTCCCAGCAACCAGGAACCTTTTGAGGAACTATGCGGTTTCGACCGCGGGCAGCATGGTCTAAATTTAGTTCTGGGGTAATTGATCGATCCTCGAAAAAGGGGGAGTGGGGGAGTGGGGGAGTGGTCTGCAGTATCGTCCATTTCTGACTGGTGCATTTTATTTCACCTGCGATGTTTAAAAGTCTGCAGTGAGAGAGCACTGAGCGAGCGAACACATTCTCCACACCGCAAAACAGGTCCGGGAGAAGGTAAAAAAAAACTGAAACAGGACTTCAAATAAATAAAATAAAGGACCACAACAACTGGAGTGGCTTGGGTTGCCACCCGTCACGTATAGTACGGGATCGTCCTGTATTTGAAAATAAAATGCTGCATCTTGTATTGAATATATACGGGTCGCAATTTGTCCCGTATTTTCGTTCATGTTATGTCCTCAAAATGCTGTGAATAAGGTCAGTTAGTAATTTTGCATAATCCTCCTGGGACTTTAGTCTGCGGTGGAAACGCAGACCCAAATGGGCCACAGGAACCTTTTAGTTCCTGAAGAAAAGTACCTGGAATTAAAAGTTCCAGGTACTTTTCTTTTTGATAAAGGTGAAATGTGTCACAACATACCATAAATGAAGCATTGTGATGCCACAGAGATGCCCTGGTTAGCTTACTCAGTGGCGACTTACAAACCAAGATATAGAAATCCTGATCAATGCTGTTCTTCTGGACAGCTGCAAGATGAGCGATAGTTTGGAAATATTTAATTTTCAAGCCTAAAATAAGTAAGCAGAGAGATACAGCAACTTGATTGATGGCTGATATAGATAGAGATTACTACGATAGATTTACCAGGTAGATACTCAAGATATTCAAGCTTAAATGGTAGGTAGCTAGATAGACAGATGGGATGCAATACAATTTGATAGATAGATAGATAGATGGATAGGATGTGATACTGATAGATAGATACTCTAGATATGTAGATGTCTCTTGACACCTCCGTGAAAAGTGCCACATTATACAGTGGCTAATGTTTGCAAACTGCGTATATTCAGGCTGATGAAAGAGCAGAAGAATTATGGTCAATGCAGTGGGTGTGAATTAGTGTGGGCATGGTAAATATCAGGGTGGGACTTCATTGAAGAGGGAGCACTAAAATGTCAAATAGTAAATCAAGCTGCAGAGGCAATATGGAACCTATTCTCCTGTTTACTTGGAGAATGTAAAGTTCTGCCAAGTTGGCTGGGCTGAAGGAGGATTAACCCACATTTTCCATACTTGCCTGTGTGCTCTAAACTCTTATTTTGCTTTACTTGCATTTTCTTCAGTGTTATTATGGAAAAATGTAATTCCCATTGTAACTGTTCTGCTGTAATGTGGGCAGTGCCTTGTATGCTGATTTCCATGCTTTAATGACACTCAGACATGAACATGTATTTAGAGGAATAAACAAATAAAAATATAAAACAAAGGGTTCACATACAGTCCAGGCCAGGAGTCTTAACATTTTTGTTACTGGTAGACCACGGCATTAAGCAGGCAGTGACTTTAGGAATACAGAACTGCAGAGGATGGTTGGCTACATACCCGTTAGAAACCACAGACATTTATAAGCATGTGGCCAATCACTGATTAGCATATCTCCATCCAAATATTGGTGTTAAATGTCTTTGCATATAGACGCATAAACGTGCAGATTCTATAGTCAGCCAGTCAGTCAGTTGTTTTTGTTGTGCTAGCAGTGTGGCTTAAAGATGGCGATATCAATATCAACAATTTTAGCTAGAGCTCTAATGAGATACCATTTCTAATTCATCTCATAGACATGTCTGTATTCACATTTCGAATCTGGAGGTTGTGTTGTCATCGAAAGTACACCAAATTATGTCAAATTGTCTTTATAATTCTCTCCCATTATCAGTATCTTGTACTGTTCTTTCAGTTGAAATCTTTGGTACTGTGCAGTTTTAAGAACATTTCATGTTTAAGTTGTATGTGGGCTTGAGTTTCTATACTTTGACAAGAACAGCTGTTCATTTTCAGGTGTATCATGGCTATAGTAAATTTTATGGAAAGTTCTGTGTTACGTGGATATCATATGGTGGCTACATTTGTAGGGTCCATTGCTACCCAATAGCTGATGGTGCATTTCCTCAAAAATGTAACTACACCTCTGGGTGGAGATTGTTCACAGTGAAGACAAAATGAAGGAAGTTGAAGAAATCGTTAGTTATCTCCTGCTTTCAGAAATACAAATCGAACAAAGACATCTCCACTCAAACCTTTAACGAAGGCAAGCCTTCAATTTATTATTCTTAAGTATATCACAAAGTGAATGAAGGAATGTAAATACAGTTACTGTGGGAAAGCATGATACAACCTGGTCATGTATGAAACATGACCAGATTGTATCATGTTGTGTTGGTGCTATCTACAGGTGAAATTATAACCTATGCCATAAAGAGCTGCAACAGGTCTGCTATAGGTACGGCCACAGCCCCCTGTGTAAAGTAGAGTTGTACTTTTTTGGTTGGTTTGCCTTTTTCTGAAATAGGTATATTAAAAACATTCATCCTTATGTGTGAAACAGACTCCAACAATGACTCATGACTCTAAACACATTTTAATTAAAAAAGTTTAACTTTATTAAAATATCTTAAAAACATAGCCATGTCACATACACATCTTCCTGTACACCACTATCTTATTCACATCAGTAATAATTTCTTAAGTAATTTTTATTACTGGAAGGGAAGAGTTAGGGACACAAGCAAGACATTTTAAAAGAAGACAAAAGAGAGAGGAGTAATTTTCACATTACTATAGTTCATAGATATGTTGCTTCCCAGGTCATTTCAACTGGTCTCTATAAATTAAAAAGAACAAGGCGAAGTTAAGTCACAGAATACTAAAGAAAGCCTGCAGCTGGACAAGTCTACATGGCCATTGCCCTTATCAAGAAGCATTAGTAATGGAATAATTAAGAGTGAAATTAATTCACACAATGGTAGAGCAAAGCCCAGAGTGTTGTGTTTATTTCTAGTAATTTTTTTCTGAAACAACACTTAATGAGAAAAGTATTTACAGACTATTCCTGCTGGCAGTTCAAGACAATATAATGTTTATCAGCTGTCTGAGTCAGCTGGGATCAATAGTCTGAAAAGAAAAAAATCTCAAAGCAACATAAAAACAATGTAATGAGAAATTTTAACAATGCTCACAGGCTATTTTTCTTTAAGTGCCATTTCAGAAACTTTTTCCACTGTCACGAGACAAGGTTCAGTTGAAGAAAATAAGACTAAAAATCAGCATGCAGGTATCAAGTATTCCTTTTGTATGACTGAACTGACTTAAATCCTGTTTGGAAGATACTGTAGCATCTTCTCTCCTACTGTCATCAGGACAGTAAAAACGTATTGCAAAAGAATATTTAAATTCAATTGAGGTTCACCCAAAAAGTCTAGAAATATTGTTGTTGTTTAGCAAGCCTAACTCTCACAAACTCATTTTCTCTATAGTTTTAGCCTGGGAAATTTTATTCTGCAACAGCATTAATGCACACATGCACTTTGGTCATGTATTGTACTTGCAATGATGTCTGTCCGATGGAAATCTCAGTTGACCCACAACAAGCAAGGTGAAAATGTGGGTCCATTATAAGCTGGTTGTGGACAAATTTTACGTGCTGTAGTATTCTTCATTAGATACGTCTATCACATTTTGTTGTTAATTTAATGTAAAACCTTGAAATGAAGGATTTTACACTGCACAAGATATTTGTTTAGATCAGTAAAAGCACCAAAGCTATTTAGAAGGTTGCAGTAATATTTTGAATTTAAATTTCTTTTTCTTTACAACTTATAGTTACTTATAACAACAAAATGCTTCTATTTTAAAATTCATTTCTCAAAGAGTGTGAAAACATTGGCAGGTTGTGTTTTTAAACTAATGGGTACAGGTAGTTACAAGCAAGCCTGTTGGCTTGTGGCTGAAGTTGTGTGTTGGTTCAGTGTCACAAGCAGTTTCATTCATCCAGGTAGTACAGCGTCAGGTCAAAATGAAACAATAAATTGGACTGTCGCTGTGGAGGTGTTGATGCTTCTCTACTCATTCACATCAGGGTTACATCAGTTCTACTGGCATTACATCACCTGTGCAAAAGACATTCAGAAGGCACCTCACCTGTGGTGTTTTCAAATCTTTTAGGATATCTGTCACATACAGGCACATTGTGAATGCTTCAATATGCTTCAAACAAAGTGTTTTGTGAAATTTATTATTAGCACCTGAAGCCCCCTTTCGGATGGCTGTTTGCACAGTTTTCGTAAGTCTTCTAAAACAGACAAACTGACAAATAAGTCCACTTTCATAGTGATAGATCAGGTGTGTGGAGGTGTGAAAGTAGGCAGGGTTTGAACCTCTTTCTTAAGCTCTGCAATCACTTTTTCCAAAACACCTTTAAGGAGAGGCTGACTGAAACTGTGCGCATTAAGTCCATTTGTTTCACATTAAGACTACAACACGATGCAAAACGGAGATGTTAGAGAGAGATCAAGGAGGGAGCTGGATGCAGCCACTCTGAGGCTATAGTGGTAGGCTTTTCACCCCACCTTTCAGTGAGGATATAACTAGTAGAAACACTGATTTTATGCATGGTTATATAACTTTGGTTTGAAGCATACTGAGGACTTCACAAACCTTCTCAGGTGGTTTCGTACCAATTCATGTGACTAAGACTCTCAACCACTCTCATGTACAGCTTCCTGCAGACGCTGTTGCAGACAAATGCCTGATATTCCACCAGACAGTAGTACTGATGAAGGCCAGAGTAGAGAAACTCCTTCAATTCTACACCTTCAGTCTGGTGAATGGTTTCATTTCGACCTGACAATGTCACAAGCTGTTTGTATGTTTGTTGAAGTAAAAACATTGACAACATGACCAGTGCCCCAAAATCCATAACGTCACGGTATACCCCCAGTGTTGTGGGATAACTGTTTCGTCACCAACAAAGGGGCTACAGTAAAGTTTCTGGCTCCTCAGCGGTACCGTCCGATAGGCAGTACCTTCATACAGGTGAAGCTGTCGGGGTACTTGGACAACAACACGGGGTTACCATCCATACGGACCTCACTGAGGCTTAGTCGTAGGTAGTAGGTGTCATTAGACCTGCAGAAGGTGTCTTTGCTGACCTCAGTGATGTTGTTGTTCTGGAAGAAATTAAAATAATGTCAAAAACGTAACATTGAATAAAATCTTAGCTGGTAGAGTCAAAATCCACAGTATCAGATTTGAGAAAATTGTTCTTTAATCTTGATTTAGATCAAAATAAACAATGTATTCTATTTTGTACTTTATTTTACTTTCTGAAGTCAATTAATTTGTATATATTTTAGCAGTAAAAGATAAAAACCTGTAGATGTAAGGTCCGAACGCTCTCCGGGATGTGTGGAACAGCTTCCAGCTGGTTGTCGGCCAGGAACAGGGTGGCCAACTTGGTCAGTTTCTATTGGGGAAACAAATTCACGCCATGGACACCCAGTAGATTAAACAATTGTTATTAGTTGTCCGATTACTGTGTGGGAAATACAAATGGATTTGCAAATATATACAGCATACCTCACTATAATCCCAACACGGTTTAAACCAAATATACTTTAGAAGTAGCAAAGAGGTGGTTACCAGTTATATCGAACCATTAACATTTTTGAGAGTGAGATGAAAAGATTGAAGATGTAGGATGGTGCTGGAATCGTGATGGGTTTATCTTAATTTAGCCCAAAGACACATTAATTAACATGTTTAATCCAGACACAAACAAAAATGTAAAGCAGTTTTTGTCACAAACTTCTCATCTCATTTTTGGGAGAAAGAAAATGTGTATTTCCCAAAATGTTGAACAATTGAACTAATTCATGTGATGTTTGAAATCTCTGCAGTAAGACAACAGAGGATCAGTAACCTGAAGTGTTGTTGCATAGTATCTTTTAGTAGGTGTAGTTCACCAGTCTTCATTTCTGAGCAGCGCTCACATGGCTTGCTGTAAGTTTGGCTATTTCATTGAACCTTTTGTTTTTTGGTTTGTATCTCTCTGCAGATCACTCACTAATAGTAGATAGATATAATTCTGGCCATTTAAAGCAAAAACGCTTCTACTTGCTCCATTCCTCATCTTTCAGATTGGATTTGGACATTCCTAATTGAAAAAGTTGAGAGAGGCAGTGATGTGTACCTTGAAAGCATTAGCTTTAACACCCTTGGTTTTGAGGAGGTTGTAGTTTGCGTTGAAGGATGTGAGTTTGGAGGGGAGCATAGGAAGTTTGACCAGTCTGTTCTCAGCCAGAGACAATTCCTCCAGCAGGGTGAGCTTAGAAAATGCCCCATCTTCAATCTCTGAGATCAGGTTCCCCGTCAAGTCAATTCTCTTCAGAGTCACTGTTAGCAGATGGAAAAAAGTTCAGTTATTAAATATTTATGATGATGATGTTGATTAAATGTTAGTGTCCCTCTGCATTTTTGTTTTGCATTAAATATTTTTTCAACAGTTCACACTTTTTGGTCTATTTGGTTACAAATGATACAGATCATACATATACAGGCAAACAGTGATTCATCTTGTCTCATGAATAAAATCTGTGCAGCACTGACCAATATATCCAGACTTTTGATTCCAGGTTTGGGTCAAGATCCCAAAACAATACATCCTACATTTTTCATAATACAACTTGATAATTTCTTTCTATTAGACCCTCAGGGCCTGAGAGGGACATGGACATGATAAACACCCACCTTATAGACATGGTAAACTCCCCCATCTTTCAAGCACCTCCACCAGTTTGTAACGCTTCATTTCTGTTATTGGTAATCTCCAAGACCAAGATGAGATCATCCTGATGACATCACTATGACACCAATATGAGCTATAGGCATTATCTACAGTGGCAAGAAAATGTAAGTGAACCCTTACCTGCTTTCATCTATACAAATTTGTCTTAAAATATGGCTAGATCTACATCTAAGTTACAATTATATGCTGGAGGTGAAGCAGTTCTGTAAAGAAGAATGATCCAAAATTCCTCCTGAACATTAACAGAAATGCTTGTTTGAAGGTTTGAGTCGTTATTAAATCCAAGGGTTCACTTATTCTTTTTCACCAGCATGAGACGTGAATGTTTAATGGGTGTTTCGTATTATATTTTCTTTTATTAGTTTAAGCACAACATTTTTGTCAAATTATTGCAGAAAACCAGGTAATTCCAAAGAGTTCACTTGCTACTGTAACTGTTTCCACAGATCGACTAGGACTAGTAAACTGATCAACTGTGGTGGAGTGCCCCTTTTAACATAAGCAGCTATACAAAGACTTTCTCTAAATGAGAGGATACAGTATACATTTTGTAAAATTTTGATTTCAGTAGGATTAGCTAACCGAAGAATCTGACATAGCATTCGCAACAAATTTTCAGTGTTTGACTGCATGGCTATGGTCAAACTCGGCTCAGCAGTCAACAGGTTGTGATAGAGATAGTTTTTAGACTTACGGATATCAGCAAAGTCTTTGGTGCTGATCTTTTTGATCTTGTTGAAGCGGGCATACAGGTAGGCCGTCTCTTTAGGCAGCGTGGGAACAGCAGTCATGTCTGGACTGACCTCCTCACAGTAGACTGAGCCAGTCAGACACACACACAGCAGGCAGGTGGGAAGGTCTGCAACACAGAGTCACCGCACAAAACATCAAGCCTTCTTCAGAATACTCGTCTGTGGTCTTGCTTACCTTTATGTCAACAGAGAGCTGTTGTGCTTATAGACTTTTATTACTTGAAATTTTCACCAATGTAACTCTCTGTGTGGGAGTCAGTCATCCCCTGGTCACCTTCAGTTTTTTTTCAAAATGCAGCAGTGAGACTCCTCATGGGCAGCAAAGACTCATAAATTGCCACCAGTTTACTTCCCCAATATCCTTAGTTCCTATTCTGCTTTCAGACACCTCAGAACCTCTGATCAGTTACTCCTCATTGTTCCGATCTGGTGACAAGGGAGGTACACTGAACTCACACTGAGCTCACTGTCATGTTAATGAAACCAGTTTGAGATTACTTTTGCTTTGTGACATGGTGCATTATCATGCTAGAAATAGCTAAGATGGGTAAATTGTGGCCAGGAACAGATGTACATGGTCAGCAACAATACTCAGATAGGCTGTGACACTCAGGACTGCAGTCTGGACTGTTGACACAAGGAAGGTTGGGTCCATGAATTCATGCTGTCTCAGCAGAAATTGAGATTCATCAGACCAGGCTATGTTTTACCAGTCTTCAACTGTCCAGTTTTAGTGTGTGCACACTGCAGCCTCAAATTTGTATTCTAGGCTGACGTGATCTTCTGCTGTTGTAGCTCATCCACCTCAAGGTTGGATGTGTTGTGCATTCTGAGATGCTTTTTTTCCCACCATTCTTACAGCCAACTCTAGAGACTTGTGTGTTAAAATCCCAAGAGGTCTGCAGTTTCAGAAATACTCAAACCAACCTCTCTGGCACCAACAATCATGTCATGTTCAAAGTCACTGAAATAACAGTTTTTCCCCATTCTGATGTTCAATACGAACATTAACTGGAGCTCCTGCATTGTATCTGCATTAGGTTATGCATTGCAGTGCTGCCACATGATTGGTTGATAGGATAATTGCATGAATACGTAGGTGTACAGCTGTTTCTAATTAAGTGCTTGGCTCAAATCTTTAGAGATAACCACCCAAGTTTTAGGAATTGCTATTGGCCAACATGTATTCCTGGATTCAAACCCAGAACATCCCCAATTAATCTGTAATTTGTTTTGGAGTGTCTTTCCCAGACCGTAAAACCATAAAGCAACTCTCAAAACAATAGGCCAGCAATTTTCAATCAGATTTTCTTGTGTGTGTGACCAGTTACTGATGAAGTAACCAAGTCTTTCTCTTACCTAAAGCTTCTCCTGGCTCTGGGGTTGGGCTGTCACCAGGTTCATCAGCAGGAACCAGGGCCCTCTGCAGGAGAAAACATGGCCTGTTCATATACTGGCCAGCTTATTGGCTAGAGCAAAACATTGACACTGCCAGGATTAGGAGATCAGTTTTGGAAAAATGCTTACACATTGTACTGTTTCACATTTTGGGTGCACACCAGATAAAGATTAAACAAAACTATATATGTGTAAATATCTGTACTGTGTTGTGCTTGGCTCAGTCTGGAGTCAAGAAAACCAGCATGTGAGAGGTTAGTACAGTTAACTATTCTTCAGCCCGTACAGTTAGACAAGGTGCACAGGGTAGGTTTGACGTAACGGTTAAACTGGATCAAGTGCATGACAGTTGATAACTTTCTCTTGCAGACACAGGAACGTAGACCTGAACTCGGGTTTACTCTACAGTTTGCACTGATGATGATATTAAGTCTTACTGTTATGAATTTGTTTTAAACAGTAAGGGTGTTAACTAAATATGTGATGTTAATCGTTGGAGAGCAAGGAGTTTAGTTTGTTAGAGATCCCTTTGGGTCTAATGAACTATGGCTAAATGGGCATTCAGACTGTAAAGACCATTCATTTAAAAAAAAACAAAACACAAGGGGTGTATGTTGGTGGGCGTGTGCTGCTTAAAGTACAAGTGAGATGAATCTGAATCCAGGAAGTCCAGTTTCAGTAAGTCTTTTCAAATTGCACATTGTCATAGCGATAAAAACTTAATCCTCCATTTCCACCGTCTCCAGGTGAACAGTATAATTACACTGTTCATCTTACAAAGTCGTTTATCAGGAATCTGTGCTTGGATGTATTTGATTGGCCGCTGCAGTCTGTTCGTGGATGATGTTTCTACAAAAGATGATGGATGACGTTTCTGCAAAGGTTTAGCCAGGTTTAACTTTTTTCGGTTCTGCTGTCAGCTCTAAAACGGACTCAGCTCAGTGTCCTCATTATCACCAATCTGACATTGATTTCCAGGATATGTTGGCTAGCAGAGCTCTCGATAGCAGTCCACATTATATTTTGCAGCTGGCTACTTGCTTGCTACAGCCTTAACTGTGACAGTGTGCATGATTTTAGTGTTTGTTATTGGTTGCTGGCTCTAATGTCAGACACTGTTGTTCCTGATAAATTAGCTGTTGTGGATAAGTAACTATGCCTGGTCAATACAACTTTTAGCAGTATCTTTGTATTCACTATGACCCATGACAAGTAATGCTCTAGTGTTGCATGTAGGAGCGAATGGGAAACAGGTTGTTTTTAAGGTTTGGTGCATTCTCAGTCCAGTATCCAGTATCCCTGAGAGAAATACCAACCTCAACCCTGCTGCTGGTCTCTGAAGTGACTGATTGGCCCACAAACTAATCAAAGGGAACATAATCAAACAAAAAGGCAGCCTAAGTGCCTAAGTGGTTAACTGTATCAGCAGTAGAGTACGAGGCTTGTCTCTGAAGGGTCTGGCACAGACAGAATTTTCTATGAAAAACAGCTGGTCCCAAATGAAGTTGTGACTCATTAAAACTGAAGTTACATTTCATAGCCATATTCTTTCACACTTATTCCTTTCCCTCTCGTTCTCTGGGTTGTTTGTGGGTTTTTCCACTTCCTGCAAGTGTTTCCCAAAAAAACCAACCAGACCAGACTTTGGTTTTGGTTCATCCAAATATTTCTTGAAAAGTGTGGTTAGTTGATGGTTAGCGTGGTTGAGTCAGGGTTTGGTTTGTCTGGTGTAAGAACAAGTTAGAGCTGTGTGTGTGTGTGTGTGTGTGTGTGTGTGTGTGTGTGTGTGTGTGTGTGTGTGTGTGTGTGCGTGCGTGCGTGCGTGGCGTGCGTCGTGCGTGCGTGCGCGTGCGTGTTAAAACTGTGAGCTCCCACAGGAGGACGATGAAGTCAAGTGCTGACAGATTCTGTTGTTACGTTGGAGAAACCAAATTAAGTGACTAAACCAAGTGGATTGTTAGATATTAGAAGAATTTGGCTGGATTATTGATTTTGATTATTCCCAACTATCATGCATGACCTAACCCCTCCTCTCCAGGAGTAAGTCTTATCTTATTATATTATATTTCTTCATCATTTTAATCATCTCTTCTTATTTTATCTTATCTAACCCTGTTAGCAGAAATTTCTCTTAAAAGATAGTGTGACCAGAACCTTGGCAGTATCTCTGTGCTACATCAAAAAGAGCAGAACATTTGTCCTTTTTAACTTTATTCCATACACAGGATTGCATAATTTTATTTGTGTTTATAAATGTATCTGTATCACCTCAATAACTCACCATCAACTATTATGTAACAGTGACAATCACAACTGTAAAGATTGTCTTTCTGCAGAAAGTCATTCTGCAAGTGAATGGCATAAACACATCACTGGTCAAGATTGTTTACTTGTTGACATTGAACTAGTTGCAGAAAAATGTATTTATAATACTATTGTATTTTAAATAAATGCATTTCAGAGTTATTAAAGAGAACATTTTCTGGCAGATAAACATGATGAAAATAAGATAGTTCTTACCCTAGCCCTCCTTGATTTTAAATTTTCATTGTAGTATCCATTCAGCTCCCTGCCAGGTAGAGATCCCGGTATCAGCTGTGAGTCCTGGTCAAACTTCCTGGCCGAGGCTGCCACCAGCCATGGCACCAGGATACAGGTGAATAAGAAAGCCTTCATGCTGTCCAAAGCAGTGTGACTCTGACACACCAGCTTACCTTAAAGCCTGAGTTTGGGTCAGCAGCTGCTCTCAGCTACGAGCCCCTGTTGGGATGTGTCAACGACTGTATTTAAAGGCTGAACCAGTAGCTTCCAGCAGACTCCTAACGCAGAGTTAGTAGAACAGACCACTTAACCCTTGCCTGACCACCCAGCATCCATCTGCTGTGAGAGAGAGACAGAGCCACAGACAGCATATACAGAAAGAGGCAGACACGAAAAATAGGCGCATATGGAAAACGACAAAGAGTCATAGAGAGAAGAAAGTGTCCTTTTTTTTTTCTTTTTTTAGTTAAATGTCCCTTAAATGTGTACAGGAAAAAATATGCACCTCAAAAACTGCAGAGAAAGCAGAAAAAATTTAAAGTTGACAACCACAGTGTGAGTGTGTTTTGTCAGGAGGAATGTCTGTGGTCTCTGCCCAGCCACTCTAATGACTCGTAATAACCAACCTATCTTTCATTAGGCTGGATGAGTGTTTTTTTCTTCACTGGTGCTGTTTTTCTCTGAGCCCTTGGGCGGACAACACATTTAGCAGCCCAATTGACAAGTAGTCAAATCTGCTTTGCTTCCTGGACGACTCCTCTAAGTGTGGCTAATTTTTCAGGTTACGGCTGATCTTACCTTCACCACTTTTAAATGATCAACAAATTAAACATGTTTGGGATCAGCAATGTTCCTCAGCTAAAATGATGAATGTACAATTGAATGCGATGTTAAAACATAGGCAGAACTAAAGTGCACAGACTGTTTGGTAATGGACAAGTTTTATCCAAGAGTTCTTATTTGCATTTTCATGGTACCCAAGGATCAACATAAGGCATAAAGTCTTTCTGTCTTAATGCATTATTATATTTTGTATTTCACAATGAATATGGGTCTATTCTAGGGGGTCCTTTTTATGAAGTTTGAGGAGCCCTGAAAGAGATTCTTGTTGGCATTGAGGAGATTTTAGGGTACTTCAGGAGGTTCTGATGGCCACTGAGCTGGTTGTATTTCACCTTTAGGAGGTTCAAGTGGACCTTTAGGGGGTTTTAGGGGTTTTTAAATGGTTGAACATCTATGGGAGATTTTGGAGCAATGTGTTAGACAGTACTCTCCCATCCCATCATCAAAACAACAAATGAGTGAATATCTGTTGGAATAGTGCATCCTTCCAGTCCAATAGAGTGCCACAGGCTTGGGGGATCTATGCAGAGGATCACTGAAGTTGTTCCAACACATATGATTCACTGCACATTAAGCTTAGTTTTAAATGAGTGTCCTGATTGATTAAAAGTCTAGACAGCCTAAATCTGTCTTTCTAACATGAGGTTCTCTATCTAAACCAACTGAGGACTCTGTTTGTGAGACTAGAACCAGGACAGTCCCTCCAGCCGCAGCATTTGGTTTCCTTATTGCTTCCTTCCTGATGCTTAGGTGTCTTGAATATGAATGTTGTTCAGAAGTTCAGATGCCTTTCATCTTGGAGCATTTCAAATCTTATTTTCAGTTCTATTTCTGATATGTATAATTCATTGATTGTCTTATATAACTTTGCAGGTAGAGCAATACACCAACAATCTCAAAGTTTGTCCATTCTTTGGGGGGACGCTCACAGGATGACTGAACCTTCAATGTGCTGTACACACCTCTACAATGAAATAAGATTTTACCCATTTTTAATAGTAAAAATAAAAGAAAGGAGGAAAAAAAAATATGCGGTGATCAATGTTGATATTGTGACAGGCTGCTACAAAAAATTCAGTGTTTTGAAAAAACACAGAATTGTTTTTGCTTCTGTATCTGTCACTTTTTTCTTTTTCTTTGTAACACAAAACATAGAAATCTTTGACGTAACGTCCAAACTGTTCTCTTGAACAGTTTTGATAAGTTTAGTTAATTATTGAATGTTTTAAACTAAAATACTTGCATATAACACAGTTGAACAGTAGGTATATTTACTTTTAGTACTTTTTTTTTCTTTTCTCTTTTTAAGATTTTTGCCATTATTGGATGGTTGATAGTGAAGAGACAGACAGGAGATGGTGGAGAGAGAGGGGTATGACATGCAACAAAGATCCCTTGCTGGAATCGAATATAGCTCTTGGGGCTCTGTAGTTCTTTTGAATGTTTTGTCAAAACTGACCATGAGAGGCTTTGTGCTGGTCAGGAACCGTTGATGGTTGTTTGTATGCAAAGTCTGATAGGACATAATTTGATTCACTGACTTGTTAGGGTTAGTAATCATAAAATAATCCTTCCATATATATTCTTTCGCTTAAGCACAGCTGCCACTATGGTTCTTGAGAGGTGCTTGTCAGAAGTGCATCAGAAACCACCTCCTTCCACACTTTTCCAATTGCTGGGGGCTGTGTCTCACCATTTCACTATGAATTCATTCCAGGGCAGGCTGTCTCAAAATGTGCACCATTACCCCTGTACTTTACCGATCACATCACATCTCCTCTCCTCCCTCTTTATGATGTTCAACTTTTCACTCTGCCTTCTAGTATTGTTGTTCAGAACAACTATAAACACTTTTGATTTCTGACGTGGAAAGACGCCGAGATTAATGCAGCCCTAAGGGAGCTAAGACGTCCCTCTCGCCAGCCACATCCTCCAGTTCTTTGTGGCGAATCCCAGGTTGTTCCTAGAACCCATAGAGTACCCGTTGCATGTATTCAGAAAACTCCAGAAGGAGGTGTCTGGGAGACCTTCTTATCACATCCCCAAACCACCTCAACTGACTACTTACAATTCAACACAAGTACAATTAGTTGACTTGATTGGTTTGTGGAAATCCTCCTTAAGATGGTAGAAAAAGGGGAACAGGTTCTCAGTGGTCTCAGTGAACTATAACCAGAACAACGATCCCTGGAAGATATCGTGAGAACATCTTGGACAAGTCATATCTCAGCTGTTCATCTCTTTAATCAATGCTTCTCTGTGGTTTAATATGTATCAGACCTCTACAGCCTTGCTTTTCTTAAGAGTTATGAAGTGCTTTGCAGGCAATAATACATGAATAAATAACAGCTAATATAATCAACACACAAAAAAAAAAAAAAAAATCTCCAGAAATGAATCAAAAACAGAATAAATGGAAAATGGCATCAAAAAAAAAGCATGGGAGAAGTTTCCAAAACAGAAAGGCCAAAAGATTCTTAGTAATAAAAATGAAGGAACTCTGTTCACTCAGTGTATTCAACAGCTGCTAAGATCCAGCTGTTCTTGGGTTGATTTCAACCTTGGTTGTCAAGTCAGAGGGATGCTGGGCTTCCCCAGAGCAGTTATTAAGAATTTTCTGTGTTTTCGGTGTTGTCCCTATGGTGAAATGGAAGGACGAGAAACACTATTTCCCTATAAACAAACTGAGCAAAAGAGCAAAGACTGAAGTTTAACATCAAAACAGTTAAATAGAAAACAGGTGACTATTTCAGCCTTCAAGAGGAGAGGAAAAGAAGGGGGCCCAGATATAAACATCCAAGGAACATGAGCCCAGACTGTTACAGGTGTGTTAGCAATTATGAACACCTTTAAACTTTTATGACTCTGGGAAAAGGGCCAGCAACTGGAGAATGTTTTTACTGTCACTAATTTTCTATACCAGAGTTTAGCTGTCAGGGTGGTTTCACTGGTATCCCATTTGCTCAATAAAAGAATGTGAATGGGGAAAGCCACCCACAACAACGCAGTAATCACACATCATTCCTGTCGTGTTGATTTGCTTGATGTGTGTTTGTGAACATGAGTGAGCGTTTTTTTTTAAAACTTGGAACATGACAGTCGCATTAAGAATAGTTTGCCTTGCGCTGTGGTGCAGTTTGATCAGACGAGGCAAAGTGTGAAAAACAAAAGTTAAATTTGGATGAGATGGCAGATGGATAAATGAGCAAAACAATGCCTGACGTTCTCTCTTGTCCAGCTCTGCAGAGTTTACTGACAGTCTGAGATTTTTATCTCCTGCATGTCAACATCAACTGATCCAGAGTTGGTTTTACTTGGGTCAGTCAGTTGAGATGCCCACATCAGAAACAGCCATGAGTTTTCTCAAGAAGAGACTATCTGAAAGTGTGTGCCATTATCCCCATTTGTATGATTATCGTATCTCACCTCTCTCAATTAGCCATTCAGAGCAAGAATGAACACTTTTGCCTTAGATGTGGTCCAATAGCACACAGAGAGTTTGTTTGAAGCATATAAACACATCTACAGTTAAAATCCTTCAGATTTTTGTCCTAATTGAATTGGAAACACCTGTGGTTACTACAGCAAACACTCCTTGAGCTGCTACTTAGTCAGAAATGCTGTAGACGAGCAACTGGGGCATCTGTTTACAGTCCTACCATGTCCTTCCAGACAAAAAACTCCACACACAAAAAAAACAAAAACATAGAAATACTTCTTTCTGCTTTCAGAGTAGGTTTCAGTTGTAAAATGCTATTTTTCAGCAAACTGGTAAAACCAGTGACCGTACAACTTCCAGAGTGTTGTTGTAATCCTTGAGGTTGCCTGTTCCAAACCCACCGCTTTTTTCTCTCGTATAAACACAATCATCATAATAGTAAACTTTTTTTCTGGCTTATTTCTTCTGACAGCTGTGGTCGACGTGATGGTGGGCTTAGTTTTAGGGTGACAGGTGTAAGCGAGCGATACATAACGGCAGACTGAAGCCAGCCTAGACAAAACAACATACGTCAGTGAATTTACTCCACACACAGACGCCCATTTGACTGCCTCTGCAGCTTTCGACACGGCAGACCACCTGGTTAGGCATTAAACAGCGTTGGTCTGCATGAGTCTGGCTGACAACTGACATGATGTATTAACCTACCACTGAGAGCTCTGTGTTTTGCTCGTGACATAGCCACCCGTCAGCTCTGGGCTGCCGCCACTGCAGACCTGACAGTGAAGGTTTTTATTTTAGCTCAGAGACTCGTTATGTAATGCCTTTTACATGTTTTTCAAATTAAACGGCTGACACAAACTACTACTTCAGTTCCCTTATTAGGCTCCATGTGAAACCAAAAAGAGAAGAATCAGACTTGTACATAATGATCACCCAGCTTTGAACCTCTGTGGAGCTTTTTAGCCTCTTATAGCTTACATTTTTGGTTTTGTGCAACACTTACTGAATTGTTCTGTCTTTAACGCTCTCATGAGCTTTGTTTCCAGTAACAGCAGGCACCTGTTTTTAGCAAGCGAGCTCTGATAAACCCACTGTACACTACCTGCCCAGCACTGTACGACAGACAAAGTTGGAAAATAGCAGGTGAAGAAAGTGGAAGAGTCTGATGTTGGTCTTAGAGCTAAAAGGAGAGTAAATATTTCAGTATGTCTTGTAAAAATTACACTATTTACTGCGAATTTTCAGCAGCAAAAACCACTTTGAAGGAAACTTAATGGCCCCTTGATTAAGACAACATTTTTTAATCAATATAATGAGGAAATAGGGGAGTTCTGGCTCCTACTTATTTTAGGTACTGACCTCGTAATCACAACCCCCCAGTTTGAGTCCTGCCTTTTCTACATGTCTGCTCCCATCTCTGCCCTCATTTCCTGTCAACAAAAGCATGAAATAAAAAAACATGTAGAAATTTTTTTTATTTGAGCATATTTGCTTAATTGTTGAATGTTCACTAATGACAAATGTTATTAATTTTCTACTGGCAACTGAGGGATGATGAAAGATTTTAAAGCACAAAACAGCAGATATGTTTACTTTTTCATTACTTAAAATCCAAAATCTTCCATGGCCTTGACCAAAATGGTTTAGTTGACTAAACCTAACCACAGGTTGTGAACCCTGGTCACAGGTGTCAGAGACTGCTTTGTACACTCAACATCCATCCTGCCTAATTACTTACCCTAGAGCTTCGCTCAAGCTTTGGTGTTAGCTTGTAAAACTTTCATAAGGAGGTTTTCTGATCCCAGTGGCCAACAATCAGTTAATGCAGCTCTAAAGGGAAGTTTAAAGGACCAAGACATCCAGACTGAAAGAGAAGCAAAATGACTACAAGCTCATTTTTTGTTTTGTGTGTGTCTCATCGCATAAATTGTTGCATCATATCGTAATTGATGTCAAACAGCACGATTTGCACCGTAATGCATTTCAAGAATTAAACATGAAACACTACCTTTTTATTAAAGAAGCAAAAAAATTGGAAAGGAGACAGTGATACACTTGATTCATGAGACCACCTGTTTGTGCCTCTCCTCTTACCTGTGCTTGGCACCAAAATACCACACAGACAACCGTCCTACAACCTGGACAACCATAGGACTCATTTGTCCCTACACCCTGATATGACCCAAAGGAGTGTCTGCAGAAATAGCATCCTTATGGTGACAGGTGTACTGAACCTTTGTCTTCATGGATGCAATAAGAAACACACTGTTAAGCATTGTGGAACGTCAGTTTCATTAGGTTTAGGCACAAAAATTGCTTGCTTGTTTTGTTGGTTACAATAACTACTATGTTAATGTTGGTCAGCCTTTGTTGTCATGGTGACAATAACAAAGACGTGGTTATGGTAGTGTAGCGGCCATTGTTAAAAGAAACAATGATGACTTTGAGTTTGAAAGAGGAAACTAACAGCCCTTTCCCATGTCAAAGTCTTTTGTTTTGTCAACCCATCCTCCCACGCCAACCTCCTCCAAAGGCAGACTTGGTTGTTTTAAATACTGCTATTAATTTGCTGGAAAAGTGCTGAAAATGGTGTTTCAGATCTACGATCCATTTAAACTCACCAGCTCAGAGTGTGTATGACTCATGTTTTATCTTTAGTTTTCATACTCACATTACTCCTTTTTTAAGAATATCAGTCATATGAGTCATCCCCTCAGATGGTCCGCAAGTTGAGTTGCACAAGTTGTTCCAACAGTTGGAGTTGTCTGTTTTTAAAATGTTAAAAGGGAATTTGTGCTCAGGTCTGTATTACTGTAGGTCTATTTTTTATTTCCTGTTATCTTTTGGAGGTAAATGCCTGTGCAGGAGAAGTATTCTGGCTTCCTATTTACTGTAGGTTTGAGTCTTTTTCCTTATGCTGAGCCTTGGTTCAAATACTGGCATTCAGCCTTGGAATTCAGTCCCAGAGGATCTGAGGACGACCTGATGGTTAAAACAGAACAACTGCAGCCTCCACAAGGAGACCACCACTTTGGTTTTAGGAACAACTAACCTATTATTTCTGCAACATTTTTATTATTTTTTTCCCCCCAGAGCTCATGGTTAAAGAGTAAGGTTTTTGTCTTTTGCTTTTGATAACATTTGAATGGTCTCTTCTACATCATATCTTTATTACACTGAATTTGGGGACAGGCAATTTTTTGTTTTTTGTTTCAAAAGAAAAGGGGCTTTCTTTTTTGTATTTTTGACATTATCAACCCTCATGAAAAGTGAACAGTGTTCCATTACATTACCTGCAAGTCACTTCTGGTTTAGTAGGTGTAACTAAAGGCTCATTCCCATCTAAAATCATAACTATACCATTTTATAGTCATTTTAACAACAGGAGATCTCTAAATATAAATGCAGGTTTTATGTTCAAATTGAATCTTTAGGTAAAAAAGAACAGGTGATTTCAATAGATCATTGCTTTGACGCTTGGTTTGGTTGATATGTATTGCGATCCTGTATTGAAGAATACTGTAGAGCTCCTGCTAGAAACGGCTGTGTCAGTGCATGGTTCCTGTTGTCAAAGCCAGATGCAGAGCAGATGTTGGGGATACACAGAGAGGAAGGCCAGGATTTAAAGTATGCTGTTGCTCATATGACTCTGTCATGCTACACAAGTTGTTCTGTGTAAGATGGCTGATAAATTGCTGTTAGATTGAAACTAGTGTAGGTGCAGTAATTGATGTCAGGCCTGGACTGGAGCCTGCTTTCAGTTACCTTCCAGTAAGTTTGATATGACAGTTATCCCATGCCAAAATGTTGTCCTTGTTTGAATTTTAAAGAAACTCCACATGCTGAGTTGAATGTGTACTCTTTCCTGTTTTGTTTTTATTACATGCTCGGTCCAAGCTATTCATTTTCCTTCAGGAATATTAGACTCTTTAACTCTTTTTTGACTCTATCCAGGCCAAAGGACGGCCCTGCAGTCTCAGGGTAGAGACTGAGTTCTTTTCTTCTCTTGTTTTGTTTTTTTAGTTTATTTGCCTCAGACTTAATCAAGAATTAAGGTGTGGTTAATTATACAGAATCTTTGGTTCGTATCATATTGTGGACATATCAGGGTCTGCTGTCTGTGTAGCTGTCGTCTGTTTACTGTAAAAGCCTTTTATAGTTCCTAAGCCTGGAAGTTCTTATCCCAGCATGAGATTTACTGTCAGCTCTCTACTCAAACAAAACACATAAGCACCCAAGGAGGAGGGTCTTCCAATAAGTTCCACTTGGGATGAGTGGGAGGGGTGGCAAGGTCTGTAATACTGAAATCCAAATTCCAACTGAAAATAACATTTGGAAATGACAATCAGTGTTCCCTAGTGATGTAAAGGAGGCTGGGATACCTGCAGGATCAGAATTAGTTCTCACTGGCCATCAGCATCTGTTAGATTTCATGAATGGATTGTAGGGTAAATGCATGTAAACACCATTTATCTACCTCTAAAAATCTGAACACTGTTCATGAAGATCCCCTAGGATCCTTATGTTGAGTTTAGATAAGTAAACTGGCTCTCACACGTGTCTTGTACATTTTAGGATCTCTTAAATTGTCCTTCAATGGGTTTATGGTACGTTCATTTGAGCACAGAACAGTCATTAATCTACACCACTCCTTCGCACTAAATGATGCAATAAAATTGGCTTGAGCTCACGTGGGGCAGACACAGAACAGAGGTAGTTGGATAAAATACCATGAAAGTCTATTTGTTCTTTTGTGGAACTTTATTTTTGTAATTTGCGTTGTTTGATGTCCTTTTTTTTTTTTTTTTTTAAAAACCTCATGTAGGTATATTGTATAAACAGTATCTCACAGGTGCTTTGGAGATCAGGTCTCATATCTTATAGTAAGCAAATAAGTCCTAACTGGCGAAATCAGAGTGATGCATATATCATACAACTTTCAGTAGGAGTTTCTTAACCAGTCAAGACTCCTAACCAATGAAATAACTGCTATCTCTTGATATTAAGGAGAAATCCAGAGGTGTCCTAACTTGCTTGCACCTGAGAGTGCAATGCTTTTAGATATATACACGATACAGCACTATTGTAGTACTAAAATACATACATTTACTTTTTAGCTACACAGGTGGCTTGCCAGTGTCCACTTACGGCCTTTGATGGAAATGCATCATTGATAAATATAATTATTGGATTAAAGTTATGTATTGATTTTTACATGTTTTTGCACATATATACTCGATAAATAAGTTGGTTTTCTGCAGTTCAAATCCTGCCACTGTCTAATATTTCAAACATAAATCATGAATCATAAAACTACAACATCATATGTTGTGTATGAGAACATGGTGAAACAGTGAGTGAGTTCTCACTGTTTCCCAGGAGGAATTACTCTTCTGCTAATACAAAACTTCATCAGTAACTCAGTTGTTCTCTAAGGTAAGACTAGTTTTAATTTAACTTTAAGTTCGATTGCTGGGGGGGATTCAAAGATGCTTAAATCGGGAGCAAGAATCCGTGGTTCCAAGTACTCATACAACTTGGCCTAGTTAAAGTGTTTACTAAGTCAAGACTTATGCATCACTGAACTGAAAAGTTACACCACGCAGATCTACCAGTATTTAGATTTACCAACTGCTAGAGGGAACAGACCAATTACCAAGTGACAAAACAAGCTAACTGAAAGCACAAGTCATCCAGTAATGGCGATAGTTGCTCACCCTGCCTAACCCCATCAATGACGTCAATAGAGTCATATACAGTAGCACCCATCCCAACGTGGACAAATAGACAGGACTTCTGTGAAGATGTGTAGTTACTATTCTAAGGCTTGATGAAAAAATTGTTTGACTTGACTGGGAAGCAAGAAAAACATGGACTTGGTGGAGTTGCAATTAGCAAAAACATGCACAAGTTGAGAACTAAAACAATTGCTTTTGACAACCTCTACGTCAGATTCTGGTAAATAAAACAAGTGCTTTTGTTCCTTCTGATCAAATCTTTTTGCTGTCTTGGATCTGTATTGTGTCGGCAGAGTTAGTGTCTTGATGACGGTCTCAGTCTGTTGGTACTGGACAAGAGACCAGCTCTGATTAAACTGTCAACTGAGACAAGATGGTTTGGACTAAACCAGTATGAAACATATGGAGAGTATTATTGGCTGACTGGGTTCCAGTTTGCGGTGGTATTGGATAGTTGTCCTCTGTTCTCTGATGACTACTGGATTTGTTATCCCAGCATTCCTGGCATTTTCCTTCTCCCAGACAGAAACTGAAGGACAGTTTAATGTTGGCTCAAAAGTGATTCATGCTGACTTTGAATCAGTTTAGATACTAAATATATAGTTGTTCATAATCAAGCCTTTGATTGTTCTAGCGAGCCCCTAGTGTTTCGAGTTTTCAGACAGTGATTCATTCAGGTCATCTGTCTCAGCTGAGCATTTACGGTGTATTCGGAAAGTGCTCAGACCCCTTCGGTTTTTCACGTGTTGTTATGTTGCAGCCTCGTGCTAAAGTAACCAGTCACCAGTCTACATACGATATCCTGTAATGATAATGAAAACTGAATTTTTGAAAATTTATTAAAAAGGCACCTTTGGCAGCAATTACAGCCTCCAGTCTTCTTGGGGTTGACGCAACAAGCTTTGCACATTTGGATTTGTGGATTTTCTGCCATTCTTCTCTGCAGATCCTCTCAAGCTCTGTCAGCTTGGATAGGGACTGTCGGTGGACAGCCATTTTCAGGTCTCTCTAGAGATATTTGATTGGGTTCAAGTCAGGGCTCTGGCTGGGCCACTGAAGGACAGTCACAGAGTTGTTTCTAAGCCACTCCTGTGTTGTCTTGGCTTAGGGTCATTGTTTTGTTGGAAGGTGAACCTTTGGCTCAGTCTCAGGTCCTGAGCACTCTGGATCAGGTTTTCATTAAGGATATCTGTGTTCTTTGCACGGTTCAGCTTTCCCTCAACCATGACCAGTCTCCCTGTCCCTGCCACTGAAAAACCCCCCCACAGCATGATCCCGCCACCACCATGGTGTTGGGCAGGTGCTGAGCTGTGCCTGGTTTCCTCCAGACCTGATGCTTAGAATTTAGGCTAAACAGTCAAATCTTGGTTTCATCAAACCAGACAATTTCCTCAAACTCTGAAAGTCCTTTAGGTCCTTTTTTTTTTTTTTTGCAAACTTTCATGTACCTTCTGTCGCCACTCTGTCATAAAGCCCAGATCAGTGGAGTTCTGACATGATGGTTGTCCTTATGGAGGTTTCTCCCATCATCACACAGGATCTCTGGAGCTCAGCCAGAGTGACCATCGTGTCTTTTACCATGACCCCTCTTCCCTGATTGCTCAGTTTGGCCGGCCAGTCCTAGGAAGATTCCTGATTGTTCCAAACAATGCAGCAGAAATGTTATCGTAGCCTAAGGCTGTAAGGCTGCAACATAACAAAATCTGAATACTTTTTTTAATGCTCTGTACTGTCTTTATCAGTTAGAAGATAAAGGCTTACTGTACATAGAGCTAGAAGGTACTTTGTGTGACTTGGATCCTGGGAAGGGAGCTCGGAGTCAACATGTGTTTGCAGGTACCATACGTCATTGTTGGACCTGAAGCTGCTGCAAAGGAAAATTAATATGCGTTAATGGAATGATTCAGACTAAAAGGGTTTATGTTTATAGGATCTCAGTAAAGATTAATGATTTAGCATTTTTGTTTTCTGCCAACTAAGCTTAATATGACAAGATTTCTTTTACTCACTCATGTGAAATAGTTGGATGTGAGATCAAACAGCAGGGCTTTTTGTTTTTTAAACAATATTATTGGAAAGAATATCACTTAATGATTAACTGGTTTACCACTTATTTCTCCCAAAGTGGAAAATGTTTCTTACCCCAATATACATTACAAAGCAAATACATATGTAGTGTGTGCCATCTGTCTTCAGTCTGTGCAACAGTGTTAATATCAGTGAGTTCTCCACCTTAAATACTGCCGAATGAAGGCTGTTTTGTTTCTTCAATCATCCACAATGAGTAGTTTGTTAATCTTGTCAGTGCTCCTCATTAAAACTAATGAGTCCCTCTCTTGGATTTCTGACGGTCTTCAGTGACAAGTGAAGTATGATGGAACTAATTGAAAATCTGTGATCTACACAAGTGTGTGGACCAAAGCATAATGGGACATATGGAGAGTGTTATTTGTTGACTGGGTTCCATTCGGGTGGTATTGGATAGTGGTTCCCTGTTCTCTAGTGACTGCTGAATCTATCATCCAGACATACGGAGGAGGCTTTTGTATTTGTCACTCACTATCACCACACAGTAAAAAGATTGATTCAAGTAGAGCCGTATGATTCAGGTCAAAATCATTTTTTCCACTTCGAGATGAGATTCACAATTTTCTTCCAGTTTATATTGTCTTTGTGCGAACGGTAGAAGTAATGCAATCATTAGCTCATATGCAACTGTATTAAACGATAATTCAGAAATAATCAACTAAATGTGATGTGTACCTGTCACCAGATGCAACGTGTGTCCCAAAACACAGAGGCCTTGTCCAGGTATGCGTGAGACTGTTTTCGCAATGTTAGATCCATTGTTTGGAAAGCATTTTTCCACCTCAAAACTCCAACTGTGTGATCATCAGGAATCCTAACTGTCTGTCGACTCATTATAAAGTCATTGCTGATGAAAACGAAATGTCAGCTTCACGTCCGATTCCATATATTATTGTTTCTTTCTTTCGTGTTGACCAGAGCCATATATTTGGCTTCCTCAGGCAATAAGCCTTTTGAAGGATTCTCCGCTGCAAATATCCTGGGCTTTTTGTGACGTTTCAGTAACATGGGTCCTTTTAACTCTCATATTCGTCTTTGAATCTGGTTCCACAGACTGCACAACTTTTATGATACAAGCATGGCAATTTTGTCAGAAATAGGGATGTTCAAATTTTTTTGTTCTTCCAAACCATCATTGGGTCCATGACTCTAGCCATGACACCAGCCATTGCCAGTTCATTCCCAATTAACCTGCTTATTATTATTATTTTTTAATTAATTGATTCATCATTTAGTCTATAAAATGTCAGAAAATTGTGAAAAATGTCCATCACAACTACAACAACATTCTAGGTTAGCATCTTAAAATGTCTTGCTTTGTCTGAACAAAAGACCAAAATCAAGAGATATTATAATTTATATAAATTTATTATCATGTATGACAAAGAAAACCAAGCAATCCTCACAATTAGGAAGCTGGAACTAAAGAATGTTTGGCATTTTTGATTGAAATTTTACACAAATGTTTAATCACTTATAAAAATAGTTGCCAATTAATTTTCTATTAACAAGTTGATGCATTGATGAATTGCTTAAGCTGCACACACTGTGGCCCTTTGCAAAAACTAAAGTAGCCTCAAATTCTTCAGTTGGTGAAAACACAAATTTCTTGGTTCGGATATAATTTTGCTCCAGCTTTAAGGTTTTTTGAGGCGGACTGCTGTGTAGTACAGTATTGGCCTGTAAAAATGGTATGTTGTCTTTCTTCAGTCGATGAATCATACTCCAGTGGTACAGTAGCCTACTGTCTCCTCCCTACTACAGTTACAGTTCATCTATATTATTGTTTGCGGTTAAAGTCAATGCATTTTTCATGTGTTTGTGGAGGCAGGGGAATTCTGGGAAGTTCCCATGTTAATGTAATTATGTCTGTTTAATAGGACATTGTGGTCTTGAATGTTTCCCTCTGTGCTAATTGTGATGAGGAGAACACGGCTGTCTCCTCAGCAGTAGACTCCATCTGGATAAAATCTCTTTTTATTGGACTGCCCTTCAAAAGCTCTGGCTTTAAGATAGCTACTGGCTAAAATAACAGTGTCTGTGATTCTGGCTATGACCGTCTGTCTGTCGTTGGATTTCTCTGTCTGTCGCTCTCATATCTGCTCTCTTGTCTGTCTTTGTGCGTTTATTAATGCTACTGAATACCCCTATCACAGGTGTTAAGGCAGTTTAGTGCATCAATTTAACACCAGAAACCTCAAATTATTTGTCTCTAAGGACCAGCAAAAGATTAAATAGTTAAATAGAGTCTAATATTTGAGTGTAGTTCTTGCACTCTTTGCTTTTGTGCCTTATTGATTTCATAATCAGGCACGTTGAATAGAGATATTACTCAATCAGTCCATGATTGAAATCCAATCTAAAATGGCAAACAAACCTCCTGCAGACTTTGAATTCAGACTGTATTATTCTTAACTGTGCTTAAAGCAGGAGACAAGAGATCTCTGGTCATGCCAAGCTGACAGGATTACCAGGGATGACACAGAAACCGCTGGAAACTGACGTGTATGCTCTTGATTTCGATGTGTGCTAGACTGAAATACTAATTGATAAATAAAACCATCCATAGAACAAACTACACACAAATATATTCAGTCAGAGGGATGAAGAACTTTTTCAATACTACATTTTTGATGGCACTGACACATATCCTCAATTTGGTGCATTAAAGTCATTGTTATTTGGAATGGATAACGGCAGGATGGTAATTATCATTGGCACCACTTGGTTGTTTGTAACAGAAACCTGTAACTGTTCAGGTGTTTACCTCTGCAGAGTCTTTCACCCCAAGATGGAAGTTATACAGTTGCTGTATTTGTGACCGTATTCTCTGGTGACATACAGAAATCTTCAATAAATGATTTTTGCTTTATGTAATGAGTGATTTTGTATCGACAATATTCGTGGGAATCTGTTAGCCAGATGGATTGAATCACGTTAGCACGTCCTCTTTTTTTATTCAAACAGTCTGTTGTGAGTTTCTTAATTTCTTTCTCTACTCTGTAGTTTCTTTGTCTTCACATTTACTTGACTGATGTACCAACGGGGGGATTTCAATCTCTGTGACAATGTTTAAAGCTGCAGTCGGCTTCATTTGTTGCATACAGGTGTTCATCTGAACCAAGCCCTGTGTTTAGTGTGAAACTAACTAGTTAAAACATAGTGCTACTAAGATTCAAACTTGCAACCAGATCTATGGTCAGTTGGTGCAACAGGTGGCTGGAGTTTCTGTGCATGAAACATGTACTGAATCACAGGTTTCATAGTCAGCACATTATATCTCTAAATGATTGAACGACAATGATTGTTAATTAGTTTAACATCTTTGTAAGACAAATGATTCAGCTGGCTTCAGTCTAGAAACTCAAGTTTGTAGTTAACTTGTGAAACAACTGGTTTTCAATTTAACAGATGTGGTTTTACTACTTCACTACTTTTACTTAATATACTTTTATTTGACTGTTTTGATGCTCTCTGTTACATCTGCACTCCCTTTTCTTTTTTTTTCTCTCACTCACAGTCTCACACACAAACACACCCTCTCTCACACACATTTATCATAGACCAGGTTTTTCCACTCCAGAGCCAGACAGCAATTGGCTCGTCGTCCTCGCTGCTCATTTTTCATGTCAGCCTTTTCTCTGCAGAAGGCATCACTGCTGGGATTCTCTCACATGAACAAACAGGCCTTTCAGTCCTCGCCTCTAAACATTTTAATTTCACTGGCCTCATTTAGCCTTGGCTCTGCTCTGGATGAGTTGGTGGTGTATGTTTTAGTTCTGTGTTGTTTGGTGTGTGTGTGTGTGTGTGTGTGTGTTTTTGGGCAGTGAATGTGTGTTGAGTGAGCGCTGACAGACTAAGTGTACAATTTTCTCCAACCTTTTGAGAGTTTTTTTTTTTTTTTTTTAATGTGATTTTGGCATCTTGAAGTGTTTGGTTCCTCTCTGAAAGCGTCCACAGCAGTCTGGGGAAACTTTGTGCCTCATTAGATATTTGGGTTTGTTGGCAGGACGTTGCAGGATTTGTCGTGCACTAAAAACGTGATGATGTTCTGCTTGAGAATGGCTCTGATTGGACAAGCTTCTGCAGTAAACTGATCGCGATCTGTGATAATTATGTGTTGATGCTTGGACTTGTAACTGTTAACTTTGCATAAAATCTATAAGACTTTAAACATACAAACCCTTAATCCAAGATCAATCCCAACGTTTTCTTTTTCGGTGCATTTTATAAACAGAACCATAAACTGGATCCTGAAAGCGGGGATGCATCAATAATCGTCATCAATAAGTTTATTTTCGACAATTTTAAAAGGATACAATACACATGTTTTTGTGATTATTACTGTACTACACAGCTCATTTGTAGCCAGATGTTGCCAGATGTGGAGTGTGCCTTAAAACACTGTGGCCTGTTCAGATTTATTCGCTCCTGAAACAGTTTTTGGAAAGTGGCTTAGTGGACACTTTACAGGTGCAATAGCTGAAGCAGCAAAAGTTGAGTTTGGATTTTACCTGTAATGATTGGTTAGCAGAAACTTTTTGTTTGACGTGACAACAGCAGTCTGACAATCAGAGAGGTTGGAAACAAACTTCTTTGGAAAATAAAATAAAGGTGAACAGCAATATTTTTGCAGAAACATTGCAGTGTACAGACCCAATTCCTGCTTCAACTTTGACCTGCCTTACTTACCGTAGTTTTACAGTTGTGTGTACAACTGTTGAGAGATTATTACCACAATATGTGTCCCTCCTTGGAGAATCTCCTGAAACGATGCTGCCATATGGGCTTTACTTACGTCTCCTCTGAAGGATCTGTAGCTTTTTGAGGGGAAGCTTGTGGTAGCACAGAAGAAACTGAGTTAGGTGACCTTTCAACTATTTGACCAGTAAGTCTTTTAAATGGTGGAACATCAGCTTTGAAAAGGAAACACTGACATTATTCTTACTGGAAAGTAAATGAGAATTAGAAGGTCGTGTGATATTTCAGTAGCCTTGAATTCATCAGTGAAGTTGTAAAGTGATTGATGAGGTTTTGGGCTCTTCAATCACAGGAGCAGTGACCCTCTCCTGCTTGATGACTCTACCATGGGCCACTTTGTCCTAAGTTTATACTCTGGAAACCTGAGCTCCCTCTGTGCCTCCTCTGCCTCTTTTGTTGGCCTCTAACCAGCTTCTTCCAGGCTCACAGCATAATCAAGGTCATTCAGTGTGTCCCCTGAAGACAAACATATCAAAAATGATGAAATGCAAACCATAAAATCCCAATGTTTCTCCCAACTTTTCTTTGATGGAAAATATTTCTGACACTCTGGGCATCAAATAACTAATTACCATCAAACTCGTTCAGCAGGATCGAGTCTCATTTTGCTCCAACCACCTCAACAGTGCAGCCAAGTTTAAAAATATTAAACCTCCTCAACTGTCTGTGTTAAAGTAAATTCATTATGACAAGTCAGATTGGATTATGAACTTAACGAACGGACACTGTTAACACTGTTGTATTTAGACTACTTTTAAATCGGTCATGCAGTCAAAATTATATAAAAGCTATAAAATAAATAAAGTTGGTTTGGTGCAGTCCACCTCTGGAGCTGCAAAGCTTCCACTTCTTCTACATTTACATCATCTGAGGCTGTGACATAATCATATGGCGTGCCTTGCTTTGTGGCTTATACATGAAGGGGTCCTTGATGAGAAAAAGTTGTTCAGAGTTGTTTGATGGCTAAGGGAGGTTAAAGAGAAGGACTGGATAGTAGCTTGGAGAAGTGATTTGAATTTGTTGTTTTTGGATTTGAAATATTTGAAGTGCAGAGAGGGACAGCTGATTTATCTCCTCAGGCAGTTAAACAGCCTTTAAAGTAGACATGTTCCCGAGAAGACATAATAAATCCTGCACACATCACCGACTTACTTAAGAAAGTGTCCAGCAGCCTTTCACCTGAAAGAACTTCACGAGGCCTGGCGAGGAGGAGCTGACTAAAGGAGATGATGGTGCTTTAGTTATCTTTGTGGGAATATTGCATCATCGCAGTAACACTGAATTAGATACAGACATATAGCAGATTCTGATGAACAGTTGGACAATGCAAACATGAAGAGATAATAAGAAGGGAGCTGAAGGATGGAGGTGACTTATTCATGGACACAATTATCTCACATATGATGAATATGCAGTTTTTTCAAAGTGTATGGGAATTGATTATGTAGTACTGAAGTTAGTTGATTCACAGCAAATGAATAGATCATAACTGATCATAAGCCAATTATGAATAATAATTAGTTGTTTTGGTTTGTACCAAGTGAAAACACCATTTCACAATGGGTCACTTCAACTCAACTTCAACTCAAAGCAGACTCTGAAACATTTTCTTCAGCTGGTAATTAACCTGACTTCAGCCTGGTATCTGACCTGCAGAGCAGTGATTAGTATTTCCTCACACATCCTCAGCACCTGATTGAGTCGGTTGTCTTGCCTTTTCCAAACTTGTGAACCTGCTGAGCTGAATCAGAAGATCCTGATGCATCTTATCTCATTTTAAATGTAGTTACTAGATGACGGCTTAAACAAAATCACCTCACTCCTCATATAATATATTCTGATGGTAGTTAAGGCGCTCTTTACTTCAGGTGAGGCAGGGAACCTCCACTATAAAACGCTGTATAATTCGCGTCAGGTGACAAGTTGCTAACTATAAATTGACAAGAAAATGTTTGAAGGAGGTGACTGAATTGGGACATAACTAACATGTCCTCTACTTTTGCATGGAAAGCATCCTCAAATTGTTAATCAGTTTATTTTTCTAACTGAGTTCACTAGCTGAAAGGCTCATCTGTGCAGGTTGAAAGGCTGGTAGAGAGAAGTCCTGGGTGGAAGATGGGAGAGGACATGACAAGAGTAAAGTAGAAGATAGAAAAGAGCAAAAGCAGAGGGTGAAGAGAGGCAAAAGCCCTGAAGTTAGGACCATTTGTGTGTGTGTGTGTGTGTGTGTGTGTGTGTGTGTGTGTGTGTGTGGCTGTGAGACGTGGCAGAAAGAGGCCTGGCCAAACGGCAGATCTGTTCCATATGTTTCCTGAAGAAAGAGAGAGAGAGGCAGCTCCCCTCCACCCCACCCACAGCAAAAGGAGTCTTCATTTAAAAAGACAAACCGGTCAAGCAGCAAACCATCCGCAGCACTACGTTATAGTACTGTACTACTGCAGCTCGGTCTCATTTTCCGTAAACTGTAGATATCGATTTCAGGTAAAGATGGATATGATGAAGGCAGCTGGCAGGTGTTGGGTTTCTGGGAGTCTGCAGGGAGCTGGCTGCTGTTTGACATGGGCCTCCCACAGAGACTGAGAGAGCAAAGAAAACACACACAGCCTGTCACGTTTTCACATTGGTTTCATCACTTTCATTATTCCTGTATGTGCGTTTCCCTGTTTGAATGGTTTTTGTCAGCGAGGCAAGGATGAGTAACATCTTGTGTCCAGCATCAGCGCTCATTTGAAGCAACTTCCATAAAGACTCAATACAATGACCACTTGAATTTGCTGGACAATGGTTGAATTACACTGCCTTTCTCTCCATAACTGGCAGCCCAGAGTGGTAGTGGCGGAGTGATCTCTCAGGAGTTTATACTATACATGAAAAACCAACAGCATCATCACATTACATCACGTCAAGGAAGCAGTAATACCTTGTGTAACCTTGAAGTAACGAACACAGATCATTATCACCAAATCTGTAGCACTAAACGTATAATCGATGGATGGGCAAATAAACTGTTTATCAAATATTAAGCAACATGCATGCTTAATTAAAATTTCTAGTACAGACTAGTCCAGTCTTCATGTCAAGCTATGCTAATAGTTGCTAGCTGTAGCTTCATAGTTACTGTTTAGGGAGATATCACATCTGATCTTGGCAAGAAAGCAAACGAGCATATTTCCCAAAATGTCAAACTTTAACAACTGTTATCAAGGCCATCTTCAATGAAAACATGAAATCCTTGGCATGAATAGTCACTGTAGATAGCGTATTGTACGATATTAATAAAAAGCTGTTGCAAGAGGCTCAAAAGTTGTATGCAATGCTGTGATACAATGGAAGAGGTTTGTATTTAAATTACTTAAAGGGATTTTTTGAAGATTTCCAAGACTCCCCCATCCTTTAACTATTTTCTAAGTAAGTCTGGCTAATTGAGGATTCCTTATTTTAGAAGTAGAAACAATAGATTCCTTGTATTGTCCTGTTTGTTGCAGAATAGAGGGACAGGACAGAGCAGGAATTGAAATCTAAACCAGTCACTCTGGTTGTCTTCATTCTCCTGGATCAGTCTCCAGACCCAAACTGACAACCAGGAGAACGGCCTGTAACTCTTTAGTGTGCAGTGACCTCTGCTGGTGAATAAAGGAATCGCTCAACTCTTCTTAACCAGCCTCCTGCCAAGGAAGGCAACACTGGAGTCAGAGCAGAGAATTCACTTTTATCTGGGTCTAAACTGATCATTTATTTTTACTTAGAAAGGACAGATACTGGCTCTACCTCCTACAGCAAGCCCAAAGTGATTTTCACGAAGTATTACTCAGATTTACAGCTGAGATGTAAGTTCATTAACTGATTAGTCAATCAAAAATGATTCATCACCAATAATTTTGTTCTAGTAACTGTTGAAGTTATTTTTCTACCTAAAATGCCAAACATTTGTTTGTAATTCAAATATGACTTTCTAAGTTTAGTGGAAGATTTTAATTTATTTGTTTTTGGCAAAAGAGATTTGTAATCTTTAGTAGTAAATCCAGTATGTTGTAGCACTTTTTTTCTGCTTGGTCCTTAGTTCTAGGCTTGTATGAGGATTAAAATCAGTCCCTGTTGCACCTGGTAAGCGATTTACACTTTTATTTTAGAGTATAATTTGTTTTAATCAATAGTTACGGATGATGGATGATGATTATTCAGTATGTGAAATCAAGTCAAATTAATTACAACTATATCCTAAAATCACAAGTTCATCCTAGAGGACAAGAGGATATGACAATAACAGCTGAAATAATGTGAATGTGAATTTAACTACTCAAATCTACTTTCATTTTGATAAAAAGTCAAGACATAAATGGGGAGGTGTTCCAGGTTTATTTAAAGACATACTAAATAAATATAGCACCATATCGAAGGAGAGAACATTGGAGGAAACAGGAGTTTGGGTTGGGAGTTACACTTCCTGCTTTAATTTCGATATCAACTGTAGTTCATGTTAAAACAAATTGATGTTTAGGGTGAATTTTAGATTAGTTACAGATAATCCCCAGCCCTGCAGAGGACACGTTTACATCATGGACAATGTATAATCCAGTCTGACATGTAGCTCTCAGCTTCTAACTAAAGACAATACAGACATGCAATGAGATAATATAAAACATCCACATGAAGACAGACGTGGGACTTTAAAGTGACTTTTTGCACTAAGTAATGCCGGCATCATTCACTGACTGCACAGGCTTCTGCTGGGAAGGAAAATATGTTTTAGTTAAAGTGGAAGTGGTCTTTAGGTTACAGCTCTGACCAATAGGGATTCTTTTATGATAATTTCAATGTCACAACTTCAAAGGCATAAATATGCAGTAATATAAAAGGAAATGACAAAAGAGGGAAAGGGTCTATTTTGTTTCAGAGTAAGTTAAGTATGAAGTGAAAACAACTTAAACTTTTCTACTACACTGTATCTCATTAAAAGTTGTCTTATTTTTCAACTACAAAGGAAAAAACTAAAGAATCTCTTTCATTAAAAAAAAAAGGCATCAGCATGTTATACTATTCAAGTCAAGTCACTGAATGGTTTTTCTCAAAAAGTGACCAGGTGGAGGCGCCTTATTCCTGGGAGAGTTTACAGCAAAAGTTGAGAGACAAAAGGTGAGGATCACTTCACGACTTGTACCACACGAAGGTAGGCAGGGCTCTTGTGTGAATTTCATCATTCAGCTGTTCATGTTATTATGTCCACCCCCTGTATACTGACTGTAGCTGAGGAATTTTTCTTATGGTTTTAGCTTATGATTCAATATTAATTATTGGCGCCAACATCCAGACTACAGTTTTGCTTTTGTTTTTCTCCCCCCAGCTGAGAAATTATATGTGTAAATTGTACAAATATTCAACAACATCTACTACAGGTTCTAGTATACGAGAATGAAATAATGAAATTTTCTCTAATTTCCTGAACAGCTAATACTTTAGACTTACAGTTTCATCTTATTTTATCTATCAGAACTGTTTCCAGCTCCTTCCTTATACTGTAACAAGGATATTGGCAGTTCTCCATTTCTGATCTATCTGGAATGCCTCGTTTTCACTCCCTACTTCTTTCTGAAGTTTCCGAGCTGAACACCCCTCCGTCCGGTCACACAGCGGAAGGTGGCCGGCTGGATGTCCCAGTATTTAACAGGGTTGGCAAACAGACTGATGCCTGTGTACAGGTTCTTCTTGACACTGGATCTGATGGGACAGAAGTCGTTGACTCCCACACTGCCGATTTTGTTGGCATGGAGGAAGATCACCTGAACAGACAGAGAGGATTTTTATTTAATCAGTTATTTTTCTGCTTTGTCAGTAAACCAACCATGATTGGGAATTCTCTTCTAATGCTACTTTGCAGCAACCTTGGAAAATAAAATTCACAAGCTTTAGACCAGGAAAAAAAGGGCTGAGGTGGACTGAGTTACAAGTTGGAAAGCGGGGCATCATTTTATAGCTACAGGTTGCTGACATGACATTTGGTTTGCTGTCTTGCCCAACCCTGCCAGTGAGTTGCTACCCTAGGTGAAAACATTTGAGTATCATATGAGGGTAAGTATGAGCGTGAGATCATCCGGTGTACAGGTGAAGCATCAACAGCAGTGATGCAGGCACTTTTATTGATGGCTTTTGTACTAAGAAGGAGGTGTTTTAGGCACCGACTGGGGGGAGTCTCCAAGCAAACCTGGAACTCACATTAGGGATTACATATCCCATCTTGTATATGAAATACCTCGGGATCCTCTAGGAGGAGCTGAAGGACATGGTCAGGGAGACAGAGGTCTGAGATACTTACCTTACTTAACCTGCTGCCTCTGCAACCTTTGAAATATTAATTTCTGTGGGTTAAGTACAGGGATAGGTCCATCTTGGCACAAAGACTGGGAGCAGGGGGGAAACTGCTTTCCTAGCTCAGTCCAAAGAGAACAGGAATTGCACTCAGTAGAGTGCATACCTCTGCCAAGTCCAAACAATCCTACACATGCCCTATCTCACAAAGTTAAGGAAAGTGGTAAAAGATTTCCTGGCTCTGCCCCTTTAACCATATCTTCACCAACATTTAATTGGTTCTTCCCTGGCCCATGCCCAATCCCTCCACCAAGTTCAGGGCAAATCAGTTCAGTACTTTTTGTCTAATCCTACTGACCACCAAACCAACAAACACACACAGGTGAATACATAACCTCCTTGGTGATGGTAAAAAAAAACAAAAAAAACATCTACTCCTACCCAGACCTGTTTTTTTTTTTTTACATAGGAATGTAAAAAGGGCACATTTTTGTTTTAGCAGAAGTTGGCTTGGAGCTACTTGTCAACCAGCAACCATGGATACAGTAACTACATGCGGTATCTCAGAAGCCCTGCCCTCATGATGTTTAGCTCTGCTGTCAAACTAAACCCAGATGATTCTGTTAAAAGGTCAATCAGTTTTGTTACATGCATTTAAGTCTACTGATACTGATCAGCACCAGTTTTGTGTCTGCATCTCACCTGGAGGTAGCGCAGGGAGCTGAGGCCTGGTGGGACCTTTTTCAGACGGTTGTTGTCCATGTGGATCTCACGGATGTTTGGGATGCTGACAAAGCTGCCATTTTCTACAAACTTGATCTGGTTAAAACCTAGTCCTAGCCTGCAAAAATGGCAAAAGATAGTTGATCAGGAGACGTGAATAAGAATAATCAACTCTACAGAAATTAAGAAGTAATAACTGATTTATACATCACATTGGAAAAACATACCTATATTTAGACTTCCCGATCTAACTTGCACATACAGAAAGCAAAGCCTCTGCGTGGTATTAGAGATAGTGAATTTCTTAATTACAGACGTTTGTTTGAAACTACCAGGCGGCTCAAAGGACACACATAATGTTATTTGAAATCTTTATATTAAGAAATTGTATTAACATAGATGTAGATATTTCCAGAGTTTTTTCTTTTTAATAATAGTTTGGTGTAAGGGTAACAGTGATAACAGTGAGTGTTTGTCATGAAATGTCTGTGTACTTAAATATGAAATTAATTGCTAAAGCTTGCAAATTCATTATTATTTAAAACTTAATCTTTTTTACAGAACACGTTTACCAGCAAACCCTCAACACTCAAAAAACAGAGTTTTGAAGAAGAGACAGATTAATTTGAGCAACATCCTAGACAAAAATTTTGCTTATTGAAGAATGTCTTTGGAAATGTGGCTGGTTTTCACCTCTGCAGGTTTTTATATCTGAGGAAGTCTTCTACCTCCACCTTAGAGATCTTGTTGTAGTCAAGGCTCAGCTCTGTGATGGAGGACGGGAGGTCTAGGAGATACAGAACACATCAAACATAACAATATAGAGTAAGCATACTTTAGTTCAGTATCATTACGTTCTTATAAGAAGGATTTGGAAACAAACCTTCTAGATCAAAACATCATATTAACAGACTTTAACTGTGTTCATGCCTTATTTAGTTGTACAGTTGAGGTCCAGTGTAGTAAGAGTAGTAAGTGAGTGACTGGAGGAGAAAACATATGTTTACCATTAATTTGTTTAAATCAGGATAACATGAGGTGAGTGATCCTCTACCTTTTGGTACAGCAGTTAGCTTGGCCTCTGCTATTCCGATATACAGAGTCGACAAGCCATTAAAAGCTCCCAGCTCAATCCCACTGTTGGCCAGAGGGTTGGCACCCAGCTCTGTTTGGACAAGCACAAAACATTTGGTTTGATTATTAATGACCCATTTTATCTCCTTCAGAAGACGTTCTCTTATAATATTCTGTCAACGCTATCTGTAGTACAAGTCCCTGTCCAAAAGTACTCTGGGGTCTGTTTTCCAAGACACAGCGCTCCCAACACTGCTACATGTTACATTAAAAGTAATTCAAAAAATGTATATTAATCTCTGAAATTAACAGAATGCCAATGATTAAGTAGAGTTAACTCTATTATAAACCTATCAGGTTGCTGATATAATTTAAATCAGATGTGGATGTGGACAGCAGGGTGGACGTGCATGCAGTTCTGTACATAGTGAATGCTGAATCATGAATTATGCTGACTATACGTGTATGGGAACATATACAGACATGTTCCCATACACGTATAGTCAGCATAATTCATGATTCAGCATAATTTGGACATCTCATGGTTGTGGAAATAATGACTTTTGTCTCATAGACAAAAGTGGTGTGACTTTGTCATAGCATTGTCAAACATTTTTGGAGGTTGTGGTGGATGGTTGGGTGTACAAAATTGTCTGACCTTGACACCTTATGGTTAACATTCCTTGAATCATGACCACAATCTGTTCTTTAACACAACTAAATAGCTTTAGTTGCCTAAATTTAACTACAGTTTTACAGTATAAATTCTCTGACTTTGATACTGGTGGCCTGGGTTTGCAACAGTCATACCAGTCTTCCCCTAGCCTCAACTGAGTATTTTGGGTTGCCTAAACTTAACGAAAACTCAACCACAGAGGGGCAGATCAAAAAATTTATGAATAATGTGTGAATAAATGGTCGTATGGGTCATTTTGGAAGGCAATTTCAAACAATCTATTTTGTGGTGTGAGAGAGTTTACAAACTCATGAGTTTTGTATTCATTACTTCTCTGTGGAGAAATGAACCGCTGCAGACTTCTTCTTGGCAAAGGACTGAAAACACCTGGCCTTCGAGAACACTGATTATTCCTAATCTGACACAGGGCACTGAATCAAATTGTTACCCAGCACATGGAGTTTCCTCAGCCCTTTAAATGCATCCTTCTGGATTCTGTTGATGTTGTTTTCATGGAAGCGGAGTTCGATGACATTTGGAGGCAGGTTTGCAGGGACCTCATTTAGCATGTTGTAGGAGAGGTACAGCAGTCTGAGGTGGTCCATGTTTCTGAAGGCCTTGGGGTGAATCTTAGAGATCTTGTTGTTAATCAGAAACAGGCCCTGTTGTGGGAGAGAGCAATCGAAGTAAAACTTATTTGATTCAAACTGAGTTTTGCTGCATTTCCTACAGCGTTAAGTTGTAAAATAAGATGATTTTTGTTTCCAAGGTTAAGAATAAACTGTCATTGACATTCAATCTGTGTGTTGCAATATAGTTTTGTTTGACATCTTTAGCAAAAAGTATCACAAAATATTACATATACTAAATATACAAAATAATATGTTATAGCAGCTGAAATCTGCTTAGTATGAAAAAGTTTTTTGGTTTCATTCTATACTTGAATAATCAATCAGAGCTAAGTTTTCATTAAAACTGGAATCCATGAGTAGAATCAAAAGTTGTTAAAATTTAAACAAAACTCAACCCTATGTAGGTTTAGCGCAGCTACATCATTTAACACTCAATGTCAAACTACTGTATTACTACAAAGCTGTGGCTTCAGATTCTCACAGTTTGATGTGATACAGAACAGAGTTTTAGGTCTTGATGTGGTTTATTCCCAGCTGGGAAAACAGCAACTAGATCAAAGACGGATCCGCCCCTACTCCTCAGCTGGGAGCTTCATACAAAGGAGCTGTCATCTCACAAGTCTGCAGGCTGCACTTCACCTCAATTAGTGAGCTGCTCCTTGTCTGGAAACTTAAAGAACCTTAAAAGCTGCAAGATTATACTGTCATTCACTTGGACCTTGGGTCTGAATAAACTGAAAGTCAAAAGTTCTGGACCAAATTTAGACATCTTGTTGCTATAGGAAGTCATCGGTGCAATACTAGATCTGATGTCTTGCTCTGAAAGAATTAATACTTGTGCTGTAGAACGAATGGTGGATGTGTATATTTCCATGTCTGAGATGTCTTGTGGTGATTTTTAACCACACGAGGGTCATGGTTCTAGAGATGCCAGTGTTTTTTTATGTGTCGATTCACATAAAAATTGTGAATCTTCTAATTATCTTCTGATAATATTATGTTGGTGGAAGGAAAGAGGCAGAGCGTAACCCTGAGGGCACAGTGCAGCACCCAGATGGTGTACACGGCCCACACTAGAATTATCTTGCAGTTAATCTTCAGAGAGGGCAAGCATTTTGGCACATTTTAGGTTTAATAACTGAATAATTAAGTATTTTCTCAGTACTTCATACGGCATCACCCTGAAGCTAAGGTTACCGAATACTAGCATTGGCAGATGGCCCGACCTATGCACACTGCATTACTTCACAAAACTTGTAAATTCTGGCCAGGCAAAGACAAAAACTTGTTTCAGTGTGATTTCAAAAGACCTGCACGCATACAGTGTTGTGGATAATGATGAGTTTCACTTGTATAAGTGTTGAGCAGATAGGCTGTCCTCCCCTGCTGGAGACAGAGCGTTAACAACAACACAAGAGGGGGCACTTAGACATTTTATTTGCTTTCCAAACTCGACGTCATTCATGAACCAGCAGAAGACTCTAACATGCTCCCAAATTATTGCAGTTAACTTTTTCTATTAAAAAGCTGCTAACTTGCACACTTCCCTCTGTTTCCTCTGCTTTTTTCGGTTTGTCAGACAGGGAGGTCATCAAGACCATTTAGCTTAACTGGAAGTTATATTTCAGATTGCAATTTGGTGGACTAAGGACACAAGTGAAACTGGTGCCCCCTTTTATATTAATTTGAAGCACTAATCATTTCTGAAGCAGATTGTGACACTAACCATCAGAATTGGATTGTGAGATTCCCAAACTTGAGTATTTTAGAATTTTATATATGATCCCCAGTGGATGAACCCTACTGATGTTTGTGATACCTTGAGTTTTCTTCTTCTACTTTCATGTGGATGACATTTCTGGTTTTGCCACAATTATTGGATAGACTGCCAACATATTTCATACAGATACTCCATGTTTCCCACAGAATGAATTGACCTGTGATGATTGTCCTTGGTGGTTTTGAAAATTTGGAGTCCAAATCAAACAAAATGGAACTGAACTGAACTTTCAATAGGTAGCTTTAATTGGCAGGAGAAAGATCAGCACTTCTAGTATCCCATAGGTTTGATTGTAAGGAGTACCATCAACATTACTCAGACTTGATGTTTCACAACATTTCTCATAGCACATGTCTGGTTTAGGTACATGCAGGAGATGTGACTGGAACTTATTTGCTCCTGTAGTATGTTTTCATCAGATGGACATTACTTCTCTGACTTCAGATATGCCTGATGTTTAGGTCTGTTTAGTGTTAACGAGAAGGGGTTGGGATGTTCGTTACTTTGTGCAAGGTAAACCAGTTCTAAAGATTTATGGAAGGTCTCTTACATAAAGCTTGTTGAGGCCTTTAAAGTCATCCTCCTTGATCTCAGTGATATCGTTGTTTTGGAGGTCTATCATCACAGTGTCTTCAGGAATCTTCTCAGGAATAGAGATCAAACCTGTTGGCAGAAACACAAATGCCTGATTAGAGTCCACAGTTGAACCAAAAGTGATGAAAGTCAGAGCCCATGCAACCGTGTATTACGTATAAAATATTGAGATATACAGGTGAAGTAATTCATGTAAAATTAATTGTGGTCTTTCTGATTCAAACTCCATCCCAGGTTTAAAACAATAATGTATCAGTGTTTCTCTGCATGATCTTTCATAATGATTCAGAAATAAGACCATGAGCCACTGTGGTCTGTGCACCATACTGAAGTTTAAGAAAGTCTAGTTAAAGAATTTGGTAGGGATTCAACTGACATATTCAGTCTACAACTATGGCAATGACCTACAGGCTTTTCTGCAACATAAGCTTTTTACTTCAACATTAGTTGGTAATTTTGCAGTGGCCTGGCTGTGTCACAAAGTGTCTGTCATTCAACAGAGGAAATCATCACAGTCCAGAAGCTGGGATGTGCCAATTGAGGGGGTGAATGTGATGATATTTGCTGCTGTTTTCCTGGGGAATAGGATGAAATAGGAAATAGACTGTGTAAACTGATGGAATTACATGCTGTTATGTTTTCCCCTTTACACTGGTTTCATACCAAAAACTAAATGTTTGTGTGAGCTAGTGCATCAAAGCATGTAATTCTGCACAGCATGCTGCAAGTTTTAGTCTCAGTAGGATCAGTGAGTAGAGTGAATTCAGAAATGCACAAAATTAACTTTTCTCCATCCTACTCAGTGCAATAGTTGCCACCATAACCTCTGCCTCCCATCAGCGCCACAACCCCATGGGACAGGCATTGTGGATGACTGTGTATTAGACTTCAAAAGTTCAGTTTAGTTGAATTTTGGCAGCAAAACTAGGCTGTAAGGCTGCATTGCCCCATGATGAGAAAAATTCATATTTCCTTAGATGCAAGGTGACAAAACTGTTTCATCCATGAATGTGGACAGAAAAAATTGTAATCTCCAATTGTGGCAGTTTCATTTTCCAACATTCATCTTGTTAGATTCTTACATAAAACAGTTTAGCAGTCAATTAGTTGAGAATGAGATCATTTGTATGGTTATTAGCAATATTCATCACTGTTTGCAAAATGGCGTTTTTCTGGATTTGTGATTAATAGAAATATTCCATATTTTTCTGCTTGTGAAAAAATACCATGTGCAGACCAAACCAACAATGAAATGATTGATGTACAAGTATTGTCTGTGCATCAAAGTCTGACGTAGCTTATTCCTCTGTGTCATAGAGCTCCACTGTTGTCCAGAAACTATTAAAACACAACAGTAGACACAGTATTGCATTGATTATTTTCCTTGATTACTATGAGCACATGCACTGTAGTTTATATCAGCTCAATCCCACGTGCACAATCCTGCTGCTCAAAACTTCGTATTGAAGTACTAAAGCACCAAATGTGGATTTTTCTGCTGCTGAAAATAGTCCCCACAAACTTCCAACTTCACATAGTGTTTATAATCTGACAAAAAAAAAAACAAGCCTCCATCAATATATATGAATTCTCCCATATTTCTATCTAGTTTCTATCTGTCTCGTTTTCAACACACAGTGGATCCAGATGTGTTCTTACCCTGGTCAGAGCACTGCATCACTCTGGGTGAGCAGTGGCAGCCAGCTGGACAGTTCTCATCTTCATCATCAAAATCGTCATCGTCATCATCCTCGTCTTCGTCATCCTCGTCACCCGCATCTGCCATCATGATGTCGTAGTTTTTCATGAAGTCCATGACGTTGATTGGCTGGTAGGGTTTTGCGTTGCCTAGCGCCAGCAGGCAAAGCAGGAGGAAGACCCTCATGGTTTTGTCAGAGGACTGTCAGTGAAACAGCAACCAGGGAGAGCTGAAGGAAAAGACAAAGGTTAGTTTAGCTCTCAAACCAGCCCAAGGACAAGACAGGACTAGACTCTGATTTCAAGGGACTGACAAGCAGTGGATTGTTTTTTTTTCCTGCAGTTTTATTCCAACATCAACATCACTGAACAGAAATGCAGAACCCTGTAGTTTTTACCTGAACTCACACTGTCCACAAGAACGAGCCACTGTAATGGTCATCCTGTAATGTAATTCACAATAACTCACTGCATGGCTTTAATGTAATTTCACTATAACATACAATGGCACTTTTTAGTTGATGACCCCTTGACATGTAATATGTTTTTCAGCAGGACTTTGAAATGCATAAAAAAAGTAGTTTCACAGAATCTATTTTTCCTCAGTTTTAACCACATTATTTTGAGAGGTAATCACAGGTCTGAAATTTGCATCAATGCAACAAAAACCAACCTCAGCTGATTAGATAAAATTTAATTTGCACCCAGCCAGACTTAAGTCCTGTTACTAGGAGCCAAGTGGACTTGCCCTCTTTATTGTGTACTCATCTTCCAGTGTCCAATACACAAACTCACAGTGACTTTTAAATGTAGCTTTGCTTCAACATCTGCAATTGCTTGTTTTAGAGCAGAGGTGCCCAGCCTGGAGGAGGGACCCCTTGATGGGGTCATAAGAGAAACCTTTCGAATCGCTGGAGAATTAGACTGGAAAAACATCGTTCTGCTACAGAAAAAAAGGCATTTTCCCAGCTTTTCTGAGTTTCTTTAGTTGATGCTCTACTTGTAAATGTGAATAAGACTTTGTTTCATTTATATATTCCCACATGAAGAAATAAGTGTGTTTCTGAGTTAGTAGAATTCTTGCAGTTCACAGTAAGTAGAAAATAATTACATGCTAACCTAACTGTAGGAGACAAACTTGGAAAATTAACATGTTAGCTACACTAACAATGCTATTTCAGCCTAAAATGTTCCCATTTTTCAGGTCAGATGTGTCTAAATGGGTCATATATTAGCAAGCATTTGTTACTTTAATCAGTTGGTTCAGTTAGCAGTGCGACAGTTCCACTCGACAGTAACTGGAAATATTTACTAACAACTTATCTCCACACAAGAATCAGTGTGAGTGGTGTGTCCTGTTTTAATTTGGTGATGCATAAATCATCTCTAAACACTTACTTTGTAACTAGGTTTGAGGAGCTAGTGCACCCAGTCTCTGGCCGCACATCAGTGCATATTATAGGGGTGGATTTACACACAGTGATTACCATGATCACATTTTATAATAATTCTGACAGTGGCATTTGCTCCTGTTGCTGGTTTTCTCAGAGTTCTGTAGACGTTAATAGCAGCCACCTGTCTAGATTGTTAGAGCCATATGAAACTTTAGTAACCATTATGCTCAAAGTGCTCAATTTCATTTTCAATTCTGCAGCCTGTTTTTTGTATTGCTAAAACAGCACAGGGTGAAAGCACATGCAGACTTCCTGGAACGATCAGTTTCATTAAAAGCTGCTCTTTTTTCTATCAGTGTTTCCATGAAGGTCTGAAAAACTCTATTGGAAATGAGTTCTTGCAGCCAACATAAATGTTTCACTAGCTCTCACCTCTTCACCATCTGTGGTGATTCACAAAATGATTTATATATCCTCCTGTATTACACATTCACACAGCCAGCAGAGAAAGGCTGAGATTGTCTGGTTGCGTGCTTCTGGTAATCTTGATGGATTCTGAGCCCTTCGGTTGAGCTTTCAGTCCACCCACAAGTATGTGGTGGTGGTCGAGCATCCTGCTGCGACAGCAAATACTGCTCAGCACAGACCCTTTCTCTGCACCCAGGCTCTTTTATTCCACATGTGCACATTTAGCACAAAAAGAGACTGTTTTCTTGATGTGTGTTTTGCATCTTAGTGGTAAATTGGAGATAATTCTCCTATTGTTGTGTTTTCCTGTCACTGAATCAAAAAGCTGTGAAAACTATTAAGTTTCACTACACTGCAGCTAGTCTAGTGCAGGTAAATTCTTCTCAGTTCCCCAGAGGTCTGCATTTCATAAAACATCTAAACCAGAGGGAAATTATCCCTCTCTGATCCCTGCTGCCTCCATCAGGACACACATACAGTATATCTCTCTGATTATTATCCATATCAAATAATCTCTTACTTATTATTATTGGTTTCATTTAGCAATCATTTAGAGTATAAATCTAGCCTACAGCAGTGTAACATTTCCAGTGTCCAGTTAATCAGAGCCCCAGATGACATCTTTGGATGTCTTGCTGTGTCTAACCAGCAGCCCAAAACCCAAATATATTCATTTTACACTAATACAAAGCAAAGAAAAACAGCAAATCCTCTCAATGCAGAGGCTGGAACCAGAGAATACTTGGCATTTTGATAACTGTTGCTTTAGAAATAGTTACTGAATAGACAATTCATTTTGATAATCAACAATTAACTATTGGTAGATGATTTTCTCTTGATTAGTTTTGGTACTCATAGCTTTGTAAATTTGAGGTGATTCAGTTAGTTTCTCTCATGTGTTTGTATTTAAGACTTGTAATGACTGTAGTCCATGGAAAAGTACTTAGCATTTTATCAAAGTAGATCAACTGAAATCAAGACTCAAGACAAGTAATGCATAAATGACCACAGCATTCAATAAATATCATCACTCATCATATACTTCAGATTTTGCCCATTATTTGATTCACTTAGAACATGGTCCATAGACTGACGAATAGTCACATAAATACACCAGTTTTTTCCTCTAATACAGACCCACATCAGCTGGTGAAATAAAGCATAATCCTGTGGCTCCACTGAAACACCTCCACCTTTAAAGCCACCCAGCAGAAGTCTTGTAAACTGACCTAAACACTTCAGAGATGCTGTGTTCTTCGAAAATAAAACATACCAGGTTAACCAGGTAAAAAACATTAAAAAAAGTTATGTTGTTGTTTTGTTAATAAATCCAGGGTGTGTCCTACCTCAGTTGTCAGGTGTGTTTGTGTCCTGGTTTAAACCCCACGCAGTTAACAGAGCAGCAGCAGGATCCAGCTGGAAGGCTGAGAGTTGGATTCTCAGTCAATACATTCCCAGTGAACAGAGAACAGCATCACCCTCTCTTCAAAAAAAAAAAAAAAACGGCCCCCAGAACACCCCCACCAGCGGAAAACCTCTGCTGTTAGGGTGAGAGGTTCAGTTTCAGTAAAGAGCTCTTGACTCTCTCTGAGATCACACCATCTGTACGTCTCCGACTAGATTTGAAAAGGCATTGTTGGGACTTTAGTCATGTGCTTTTCATCAGGGGCTTTGAAGTCATGCCAGGATAGTTAGCTTCAGACTCCTGAATGCTTGAGTCTTTATATAGAACATACTGGTAGGTCTATCACCTCCCCTCCCTTCACGGCTAGTTGCCATATTAAATATTTTACATCAACATGAATGGTTCGTACACTGAGGCCTGTTGGCACTAGGTTAAACGGGGAGAGTCGGGGGGGACAGCAGATGTAGTTGTTTGGGTCTCTCAGTGAAACAACAACGGTCAGGGTGGAGGTGAGCTGACATGCCCACAGATTAAAGGATGATGCCATCTGTCAGTTTGTTTGAGGAATTCCTTCATCTTGATAGAAACTGACTTTCCCAAACAAAGAGCCACGGTATGTTCAGATAAAGATCAGTGAAGGAAGAGGATGTTTGAGATGTAGAGATGCTTGTCATCAGGTAAAGGAGAGCTTCATGGTTAACAGTACATTATGATGAAGTGGCAATTATTGACCCATCCAAAAATGTCTGAAGACCTTGTTCTTCTTTGAGATCATTATTCTCCAGTGTTCATTCTCAATTAGAGCTGAGTGATATGACTTCAAATCACTATCATTATTTCAAACTTTTACCTCAATTACGATTAATGAACGATTACTTTGGCGCTTATTGGTCTGTCTTTTTTTCTCAAGCCATGTACTCTTCATATTCGGCAATGTGACTGTGTCCCACATGATTAAACAAACTGGTGGAATGACCGTTGGTCATGGTTTTTCTGCAGTTTTTGCATTTGACTTTGTTTTGTTTGCTGTCGTCTTCACTGAAGCCATGTTGTGCCCAAACAATGGATACAGCATTCTTTATTTATTTATTATTAATCAAATTAAACAAGACGAGCGGCCGGTTTCGATACTATTTCAGCTAATTGCCCAGTTCTCAGTTCTCATTCTCACATCTTTTTCCACAGCTCTCCCTTTGTAGACAAGGTGCCAAAAACAGTATCACTAAGCACTGTGGATCTTTCTGTATTATTCTTGTCATGTCTAAATAAAGAGGAAACAAGCTGTAAGAAACACTTGTGCAACGGACACCTATGACTGCGTGACTAAAAGACTTTAACAGATAAATGAAGCCAACTAGGGTTTATTCTTGTTTCTAGATACTGATGCTCATTTCTAGAAAACTAAATTGGGAACAGCTGGCATTATCTCACCCCACAGGAAAATTTGTTGAATGACTTGTTAAGACAGATGAGCCTTCAGTGGTAAGGTCATACTGACTAAGGGTGGTACAAAGAGTCAGTGAGAACTGGTAGCTTTCTCTTTGTGTTATTATACATTCCCTCATTATTTGGAAAGCAGAGACAGGAGGCAGACAAGAAACAGAGGAGACGTCAAATCAACATTATTTATTTTGTGTTGTGCTCTGCATGACATGTACCTTAACAAGGCACAACAGGAAAAACCTAAAGCTTTACCTAGGGCAAAAATGAGAAATACCTCCCAAGAATGGAAAAGCTAACAGAAGCTTGCTCCCTCAGGGGTTCATGTGTTATACTATTCGTTTTTCCATTCAGTGTTGGTATTTTCTGCTGAGCTGAGCTGGAACCGCACTCTGAAGCAACTTATGGCAGAGCCAGACCGTCCAACTATGCCCTGGTTTGGCAGTCAGGCGAACCAAAATGGGAGCGGGTCTGTGTTCTGGTTTTAATGCATCTTCTCAGTGGCGAAATCATATTTTCCAAACCATGAGCGATCTGGTTAAATGATCATTTCATCAACAAGGAGCCTGCTTAGCCCTCTCATGTTCAACATACTCTTCAAAGGAAAATCCTAAACTTAAAAGAATTAAATCAGATTTCTTTATGTTTTTCTCACTAGTAGTTTCCAACTCTCCCAGAAAACTGAAATTAGTAATAGTATTTGTAATATTATATTTTGTTCAGATTGAATCACATTTACAAATTTCAGTTTAAGCAATAAATGTAAAAGCTTCTGTTGTAACACTGACAGTTTGTGCCCCCATGTTATTGTTCCATACCACTGCAAAACTATCAGTGTCTTTGCTTGGTACAAATATTTAGGAATTATTCTCAGATTACTTTTATTTAAGCTTCATATTTCAACAACTTGCCCTGCCCTGATGCTGAACTGTAGGGATGTCCTGTTTATGCATTCATCTTCTCAGTGCTTGCATGCTTTGGACACTGCATTAGATTTATTGCAAACAGCAAGGCTTCCACTCCTCTTCTCTTTTCCTGTTCCTCTCATCAGGTCGACTATTCCACTTTGTCCTCCCATCGGTTTAAGGCGCAGCTCTGTTGATAAAGCCTTTCTTGTTTCAAAACCACCTTATTAGTGAAAATTCATCATTCATCAAGAATGTGTAAAGAGGGGTGTCCTGGTGTCTAGGGCTTTGACATGGTGGCCGTGTAATTAAAATGTCATTGGTTTAAGTTTGACTTGGGACCTTTGTCCCTTTATACTATGTACAATCAAATATTCTGCTGACAAAAATGCCTACACAAACTACTTTTAAAAAGTGCAAACTGCTTGGTCCTTTGTTCCTGGACTAATTTTTATGATTCCCAAAGTCTGCATTAAATGAGTTAAAAGAGCTTGTATGTGACTTCTCCCTCTGTCTGCAACCTTTTGCAACTCGATACAAAACTGCAGAAAGTGGGCACTTTCCAATGCATTATAAATGCATGATTCATCATTAAATCATCAGAACATTTTTGACCTCACCAGTAGAGAGGAAGCTGCTTGATCACCATGACAGAATTTCCTGTATAGACGTTGTGTGTCATTGTTGTTGTCCCTGTTAACCTGGAGAGTCAAACGTTTTACCAGTTGCAGTTAAACAAAGCACTTCTCTGAATTTCAACACTGAGAAGTGCTGAATACGAGTGTTAGTACGTCTGCCTCACATTTCAAAAGTCGTATGGAACCAAGTCAAATGTAACCTGCTATTATCTGATATGTTAGCACGCCCACATTTAAGATTCCCTTGTTAAAACCTCAGGCTCAGTTTCCAATTCCTCATAATCACAGCTCCATAACTTTGTGTTGAAACAATACCCTGTTAGGAGCCAGATTGTAAGATTAAAGGATACCACTTTCCCAAACATTGCAAGGATCTGATTAGACCCTGATGTAAACCTGTCTGAGAGCTTTGTGCTTTCTCTGCACTGTGAGAGGACACAGGTTTTGTTCTGCGCTGCAAGGACCAGTAGTGTATATCCTATTGAGGCTTAAGATCTTTTGTCCCTCCCCTCTGTCCAAGAAATACCAAAGCAACCTTTAAAATGTTGAACTTTTGTTTAGAGCAGGGCATCTGTCGTGCCGTCATCTTCTGTTGAGGGGGATATTCTGCATGAAAACCTCATACTTCTCAGCTGACTGGTCTGCCGCAGAAAGATTTAATTCAGTAGCTTTAATAGTCCGAAGAGGGAAATTGGTTTGTGGTAGTGAAAAGAATCTATGGCATAATTGTTGGAATTACAGTATTCAAACTAGAAATTAAATGTTAGAGATTATTTCCTGATGGGAGATGGTCTGCGTTCCTGGTGGGAGGCGGTCAGGATGTCTCTTCTGTCTCTGGATCTCATACTTTCCAATCCATCAGACGTCCGTGATGGCTCTGGACTTGCTGGAGCTTGTTGTGTTCTTGTAGTGAAGAGAATTTCCTCCATCTGAGCCTTTAAAGCTGTGAGTCACCGGGGCAACGTGCAGGGCAACGGTGCCAAGGAGTTGCCTCAGCGCTGTTGTTGCTTTAGTGCCACAAGAACGTTTTGTTGCCAGGAAACATTTTAATAGAGCTGTGACCCTGCAACCAGTGTGTTACCTGCTGCTGGGAATGTAACCCAGCCAGGCTGCACAACAGACCAGTGTCACCATCCTTAGACTTCACTACCTGATGCAGGAATTGTTTAGGTGTTGCCTCATTGGCCCCGTTCAACAAGCATACGCACAATAACTGTTAAACTGAGGTTGCAATGTGATTTTAAAGACTTGCTTTGAAGAGTCCTGGCTCTATCAATACCCATCAGTCGTTGTAAAGACAGCTGTATTATTGCCTATTAAATATAAGATTGCAGCATCAGTTCATAGGCTTCAGATGAATGGATTATAATGAATTCTTTTTGCAGCTTAGAAAGTTTTTTAATTAGTGCACAGCAGATCAGCTGAACAAATGTTTACACACAAGCAAACGTGGAAAAACATGAAGAGTAAAGAATGCTTTTATTTGGGCTTAATTGTTACTGTAAACTTACCAAGAAATATTATATTATTACAGACTCATAAAATAAAAGCCTTTAAAAAAAGAAACGTCTTCATACAAGGATCTGCACACTCTATTTAGTTAGAAGGTAAGTAGCAGTTAATAATAAAAACAAAGCAAGGATAGCAGTAAATCTTTAACAATGAATTTTAAGTGCCTTTACTTTCATTTTTCCCTTTAAATAAAATGAAGATGTGAAATAAACTGAAGTAATATCTTCTTGTTACTGGGTATGTATATCTGTAGATTATTTTTCATATCATGTAAATCATCTCCCGAACAAAAACTGCAAAATTAAGAAATACATTTAATATATCAGAACTATCCTTTCACAATTCAGGCTCTTCTCTTATGGAGCTGAACAGAGGTCGAGGTCCAATCTTACCAACCATCTATACGTCCTCATCCGGGGGAACATTGACAAGATCATGTGACTAATGAGAATTAGATTGTTCCTTCATGTGTCTGATTTGTGAGACTGATGGACACAGCAGCTGCTCAAGTTGGCAGAAGAGAAGAATTCTCCCTTTTCAACAGGAAAACCTTTTGATCTCTGAGCTTCGGCTCATTGGAAGAAAGTTTTCCATCTGAAGTACGATGACAGGACGACTGCCAGCATCTAGAAACTGACCAGACAGTACCCATTGTTGTTCTTGTTGCTTTTTTACTTTCAGATTTATTTTTGTCTACATATAATCATCTAATATTTCCAATTTGTCTTACCAAAAAAGGATCTGCGGTTTTTGTCCTCTTCACATTTTAGCTTTTCTGTTCCAATCGTCCTTTAGATCTGTCTGCTACTGAAGTAAATGATCCTAAACCTCAGGCTTTGAGAGGAAAATATTATGATAAAGTTGGCTTTCCCTGCTCTGATAATTACAGCTCTTACTGAATGTGTACTGCTTGAGGGTAGAAGACGTGATGCAAAGATCACGGCATTTTATCATGACTCATTCTCTAGTAGTCATCATGGCTCCACGTCCTCCCAGAGGCCTGGGGTGTTAATTTGATAACATGAAAGTAAATGAAAGCACTCCTCGATGTGCAAACAGTGAACGGGATCATGGTAATTCGATGGAATATAATCTAACTTGTTGTTTGGATACATGACTCATGCACCTCACAGGTTGAATATTTGCATTCAGTGTCAACATGTGTCTAACCCTAAAAAACCTCCAGGTGTTTTACACTGTTCCAGATGGGAACATGAGGCTTACGTAGCCTGGTTCCGAACCTCTGAATCACAACTCTTGAATTTTTTCTTCAGTTCAAATAGGTCTGGTATTGTGCTCATTGACAGCAGTTCCCAGTGTAGCAGTGCTGTTATTGTCATAATACTCCTTTTACCTAAGTAATGTAGTGACCAGCACATGTGATTGGTCATTTTAAAGTGTTTTTATTCACATGATGTAGGTGGGACGTCATCAATCAGGTAGTAATGGGAACATTGTGAAGTTTATTGAGCATCATAACTTGTTTGAAACTGAAGTATATGATCGTTGACACGTCAGATAGGATGTCATGTAATTTAGACATGCTGGCCAGTTTGTGTATTTGTAATAAAACAGCATTTCTTTACCTAAATTTCAAATTGTTTGGCACTTTGTACTTCCAGTCGATGCTCTTATTATAAGCAAAGATACAACCTCTGGGTAAACCATTTAATCCACATCTTCTCCACTCACACATAAAGGATTTACTCTCCCAAGGTGCAGAAGCCTTCTTTTATTCACTGTCAAAGCTGTTGTTTACTTATTAATACATTGCAGTTCAGTTACACAGGTTGATAGTTGAAGCATAAACATAGACCTATTGTATGGTTGAATTATCCAGGAGACTGTTGTGTTTGTTTGCTGAAGAACACTGATGAGATCATTAAGAGAAAACTTTGAAGTGGAAATTTACAGTGGGGAAAAGGACCTCTGGAACCAGTGGTTCCTCCCACATCTCAACTCTTTTCTGAGTTCTTGGAGAGAGCAGTCGGTCAAAGGCTTTTGTTTGAGTGTTCTCCCAATAATTGTGTTTCTTTAGACCACATATTCCACATGAATATACTCATCCCCAAGAAACTCGCAAGCAAACCTCACTGCGAACCCTGCTCAACAGTGAATGAGACCACATGAACACGGCAATTGCACGAAATAGTCTCTTATTTAGTAAAGAGACGAGGCGAAATAGAAGTTACCTTGATGTTGCTCCAGTTATTAAGAAAGTGGCTGACCGTCGTGAAGTGAAATAATTACTGTGGGGAGTATAATCAGAGCACAATATGGCTTTACCGCACACAATGCATACATCTAGTATTGTAGGTTTGCCATCAAGATGTGAAATCTGACACTGAACTATAAAACAAAATCTGTGGCAGATGGTGAGACTCCCATTAAGTTCTCACGTCAGGCATAAATGTAATCAGAAAGGTAAAGGATGCAGGCAAGAAGCAGACATGTTATTACATCTTCTATCTCTTTATCCATCAGGGATCAGCTCTCCAACAGTGCTCACCTTCACTTAATCCTTTAACCGGCTCTTAATCTTTAACACAAAAGAGCATGAAGGATGTATCACATGTTATTTCACTACCGACACTCCTTTCCATGTCAGAGCTTTTATGAAAGAAGGCACTGGAAGAAACTGAGCTGAGAAATGGAACATGAAGGTGCTGAGGTTGTTAAAAATAATGTGTTGGGCTTGTGGTCTCACTTCATAGAATTCTTTCCATTTCTTTATTAGCATTTTCATTTTACTGTGTATGGCGTAGGAATTCTTTCCATTTTAGAGAGTTTAACATTTACCAAAGGAGACAGATGTCTTTGATTTTGAAGTCTGAACATGTTCTGTCACCTTCAGTCGTTTAAGGTGGGCCAGGTGACGGTGCAAAACAACTTACCAGACCTTAAACAGCGTGTTAGAGGAAAATAAAATCTTACTTTTGTGCAGCTTGTAAGGATTCAGTCCAAGGATATGATATGACAGGACAATGTATTGCCTTAAAGAAAATTGCGTCAGCAGTGACTGTTAAAATGCATGTTTTCCATGTTCAGGCTGTATGTCAGACTATAATGTGAGAGTAATTTCTTACTTTCCGTGTTACTTCAGTAATATACAGCATCAGGGGAAGCTAGTGAGAGGGTTTGACTTCTCTTGGCACATTTAAAAACAAAATATAAGTCCTGTTTTTCTGGGGATACAAACAAGTGTCTTTTAGTTTTTGGTTTTGTGCGGTCATTTGGTTTTCTGGGGTTTTAAGACCACACTTGAGGAGGAGCGTACACAGGAGAAAGCCGTTGGTGAGATCTTCTGGGGGTCGATGTTGTTGTTTTCCAGCCTCAGTGCCACCAGAGTGGAGTCTCCATTGTGGTTCGGGTCACAGATGCCTTCATCAGGGATACTCCTGGAAGACACAGCATCAGGAGGGAGTTAATCTCTAACTAACAATGATTGTCATTATCGATTAATCTAATTAATTATTATTAAAATTATTTTCCCAAATACTCATTTGGTCTTTAAAATGCTACAAAATGGTTTAAAATGGCCATCACAATTTCGTAAAACCCAAGATAATTAAATAAAGTCTGTTTTGTCCAGCCGTCAGTCCAAAACCTAAAGATGCTCCATTTACTATCAAATAAGTCAAACAAAAAGCAGCAAATCTTAATTGAGGCATTATTCCATTTTCTTCATAAATGCTGCCTCTGGAAAACATCAGCCATCATCATGTCAAAGAGCACTGTTATGCAGATGATAAACAACTCTATATCTCACAGTTCTTACTGCCTGTCTCACTGACATTAATATTTGGATGTATAACAAATATTCTAAACTAAATAAACAAACAGAAATTGTATTTGTATGACTAAAAGTGGAAAGAGAGAATCTGCTCTCAACAATCTGGCTGTTTGTCCACACAGATTACAACACAAGTTGCAGATCTGGGAGTGACTTTAGACTCTTACTCAAATTTTATTTATCAAGGTCACAAAAGCATCTTTTTTTCCCCTTAGGGGCATTGCAAAAGTGAGACCTTGTCTAATTTACAATGACACTGAAATGTTGATGCCTTTTATTACAAGTTGCTTAGATGCCCGCAGATTTTATTTTTTTTACCGGGCTGCTTTTGAAAAACAAAATTACAGTTAATTCTGAAAGCTGCAACAAGGATTTTTACTAATACACTAAAATAGTTCACATTACCCCACAGCTTGCAAAACTGCACTGGGTGTCTGTGTCTGATTTTAATGCCATTATACTCACTAACACCTTCCTATATGTGTGATTACTTTTGAATTTGTGTTCCAACCAGACTTCTGAGATCTTCCACTGTTTTCTTCTTCCTAACTCCAACCCACAAGAAGAGAATCACAAAATTGCAAAGTATTTTTTAAAATGAAATTAAAGACCAATCTTTTTAATCCGTCTTTTAATTTGGGGTAACCCTACTTTCCATCTTTTAAGTTTTGATTCCTTGATATTTATTAATATTTACTGTTTTTGCTTGTGCAGTACCACATATGTTAAAATGATCAGCAGTATTTGCTTGGAGGCTGATCACTGTGTCCCACCTGGGGTGTCGCCATGTTAGCAGTGGAGCTGGAGTATGGTACAGTGTTTAAGTTGTAATGCTACTTTTATATAAAATCATTAGACAACCTGGATTTACTGTGTGTGTGCTGCGCATGGACCTGTGAGCGAGTAATGAGGTGATGCAGGATGACTCCCAGGTGGAGACATGAAAAACTTGTTTTGTTTCTTGTCGTCAAGACGACTCTCCGTCCAGTGAACTTTCGACTTTAATATTGTCTGGCGGTCTGTGATGAATGAGTCAGTCATCTGGTCAGGCTCTGGTCTGTTATGGGACTTTTAATTGTTGCTGTTAAAGGATGGTATTGACTAAACTTTTTTTTTTCCAAAGCTCTGTCTTTAGTCGCCTGGTTTTGTTATTTTTTGCTACTTTAATTGACCTTTTAAGTCCATTTGTTTTTAAAATTTGGGTGCTTATAATCTGTGTTTATAATCTATATAACATACAACACTGTCTATCCTTCAAGTACAATGTTATCATAACTGGCAGAAATCATGGACAGTACTCATAAAATAAGCTCCAAGCTTTGATAAATTTGATCTTAGTTATAGAGTTATAGATACCCTGTGATTGTCTGTATGCTGAGATGGAGTTCAGTCCCTGTGACCTTGAGCAGGATATGCAGGTTGGAAAATGGATGGATGGATGAAAAAATGCTTGTATCAGAGATCCTGGTATTTCCAGAGACTTCTCATCAAGGTGGAAAAATACCTGGAATTTTTAGCATGTGTTTGCTTGTGTCTTAACATACTGAGAACAGTTGTATGTATTGAAACAAAGATGCTTTCTCCAAGACCTCATTAAAACTACCACTCAGCTGTTGTAGATATAGCTCAACCATGACATGCCATTAACTGTTCATCTGTAGCTTTTTCTTCCAGTCGCTTGTTCTGCTAAAATCGCCGCTTACAGTTCAGTGGAAAAGTACAGTTTCGACTAAATGTGAAAGAAAACAAATCTGTCAATGGAGATTGTCAAGGCCGTCCAACAAAGTGTCTTAATCAGATCTTTAGGCCTCCATCCAGAATGAGAGAGCAGAGCAGACTTCAACAAGTAGATATTAAGTGCAGATGATCACCCAATTGTTACTTAACGTCCAACAATAGTTGTAGCCCTCAAACCACAGAAACAATTCGCCTCCTTGGCTGCATGTGATGGGTTTTCGCTGGCACGCCCCACAGAATGAATTCAGGTCAGCACTAAGACAGTCATAAACTCCCATATAATAACTCACACCTATTAAAACAGGTGCAGGTATGAGGATATGGTGAAAAATGGGATCAAGTGATTCTGCACAGTTTGAAAAAAGTTTACTTTTAAGAGGAATTATTGTCCTGTTATAAAATATTACGACATAATCAAAAGAGTAAGATCAGAAAATAAGAATAAATGTTGATTTATGATTTTAAATTAAAACTTCAATTATGGTGAGAAATCCTAGGAATTCTGGGAAAAGAGTGATGTATTCTTAGGAAGTAATCATGTTAAAATCACAGGAAATTTCATTTAACTCCAACAGATGGATGTTAATGTTAATGGATGGTGGCTTCATACCTGATCCTGTTATTGTTGAGTCTGAGAAAGTGTAAGTTGGTCATCTCATTGATGCCAGATGGCACAGAGACCAGCTGGTTGTGATCCAGACACAGTTCCACCATGGAGTGATAAGAGCCGAAGAACGACTCAGGCTCAGTTCCCTCTCCGTCTAGTTTGTTGTAGGAGAGGTAGAGGTACTCTAAACCAGGGTCCATGTGGGCAAAGACGTAACCTGTGGAGATGGAAATGAAGGAAACTTTGTAATGCCCTTTTTGGTAGGCAAATAAAGTAAGAGTTTGTGGGACAGAGAAAAGTGGTGGAGCTGATATTGTTATTAATTTTCTTTCACATTTATGTGATAATGAGATGCAAAGGCAGAAGGAGAATCCAGGTCCTGCTGAGGTTGGCACAAGCCAGTCGGTTTCTCAAAACGGCATCCAAGCGCATGAATTCACTTGGTAGTTTTTTGGTTTGCTCCGCTGCAGCCACTGTTATCTTTCTAACTGCTGACTCCAGCTTCCCTTTGAATGGCCTCCTCTCTACAAATACTACTGAGGGCCTGGACATACTTTAACATATTTTATTGTTCTTTTTCTTTAAAGTATTGGTTGTGCGGCTCCATGCAGATGCAGTTGTAAAACTGTGGTTATGTCTGTGTTTGTAGTAGTTCTCCTTCCTATGACATCACATCAGCTCAACCACACAGTGCAGTCACGATTGACGGCGATGCAGCCAACCCCTGAAAGTACCTGGGAAATGGATTTAGTAAACAATTTGGCTACAGGAGCTTGTCTTCAAAGCAGATGGAGAACAGTGGAAACAAAAGCAAAACCTGTGACAATTAATACACAGTATATTAAGTTTCATTAAGTTCCTGTAGTGAAAAACAGTCCATCAACTATGACTTGATTTCCAGATGCAGCCATAGCAGCTCTCCCCACCACTAATAAAGTAGCCATTTAAAAAAGAAAAAAGAGGTTTGAAATCTATCACATACAAAATCCATTTTAGAGCTCTTTTCACTCCCCCAGTGATATAGTAGTTTGCCGTTCTTGATTTCAATCCTCCAGGTATCATGCACATGCCAATCTAGGTATCAAGTTAGGTTTCATACTTTCCACCTACCAGGTATCCTCTCGATCTTGTTTCCCACCAGCACTAGATGGACCAGAGATCTGGGCAGGTAGGACGGAACCAGGTAAAGGTCATTATGTGAAAGGTCGATCGACTCCAGATTTCTGCAGAGGAAGGGAAAGGATGAGGAGAGGATTCGTCAGTAAATGGAAGTGAGAGAAAACATAACTGATTCTCATGGATTACAGCAGATTAAAACTTTGGTTCTGTTAATGTAGTGCCAAAGTAAATGTTCTTTACCCTCACTCTCACTCATCAGGATAGGTACTAATTATGTAACTGCACTGCTGTAAACGGCACATGATGGTATTGTAATGAAATGAAAATTACAGTGTCTGTATTGGTGACAGCCAAAATTTATGCTAGCAAATTCCTGTGACCCTGGAGGATCATGGGTGATAGTGACATGTGTCTTTTTGTCAGACCTGTGGTTGATCCAGGCCATCGGTGCGATCCTGGTCTCATCCAGCCTGTTGTGTCTCAGAGAAACCACGTTCAGACTTCTGGTCTGATTGAAAACTGTCTCTGAGATTTCCTCAATCAGATTGTTCTCCAAGTACAGCTCCTGAAGACAGAAAAAACCAACCAAATGTTTGTCATCATCCGGGTCTGAATGCAAAGTGTTTTGATAGGTAGAAACTCACTGACAACTACTGGAATTTAGTTTCAGAGTTACGGTAGGATTGTATAATATGTATAATTTTTTTTTTTATGAAACCAATATAAAAGCAACAGTAGGGGTGTTATGAGTTTGCCATTAAACTTTTGTGTTTACTGAGTGCTTTTTATTCAGAGATCTTGGCAGACAAGTCTGTGGTTTTTTGAGACTATTTCACGTTATAAATGCATAATCCACCCCAAAACTGAATTCTCCTGCAGTCTTTGTTGGTTTCTGCCTACAGTCTATGTTATGGTCATAATAATCCATGGCTATACAAAGGTAATGCGTTTGATAAATCCTGGGATCCCAGAGATAATTAGCAAAGACGACATGTTTAAAGGTAGACCACAATCTTCAAAGTTAATGACAAGGAAAGGTATGGGGGGGTTGGATTTGCAGTGAGCGAGTTGAAACTCCCCAGAGTCATAACATGAAGTTGGTTTTTAGATGGATTTACAGCAGCACCATGTAGCTGGTGGTCTGCAGTGTTTGTGGTTAAGCAGAGGCCATAATTACAAGTTGGGTGGACTGGTTTCCCACAGGTAGAAGCAGAGTTTACTCAGTGGAGGAGTCTTAAACATCACAGCCAAAAAGAAAATAATGATGCATCAGCAAACCTCTGATAATGTGACTGAATGCTTGATGAGATTTAATTTAAATCAGTATGTTGATGGTGGGTTGATAGATTCATTTAATATTAGTGTTTATTATATTGTAACTGATAGTCTGTGAATATTTTTTAGGGTTTTTTTGGGGGGTTCATAATTGGTCCTTCAAACTTATTGGAACACTGAAGGTTGTGCCATGATGACTATTCTCACTAAGGTCCGTTTTTCTGGTGGCACCATCACACCAAAACAGCAGTGTGTGGTTGGCCATAGCTCTTGAACCCAGGAGAGAGCATTGTGACTTGGACTTTTATAAAGGTAGTCAACAGTCTGCCTGCGTGAGGAATGAGCAGAGATAGTTACGTAAACAGATATACCAGCAGTGTAGTCGGAAGGCCCTGTGGTATGGTGCGGAAGTGGTTTCTGCCCAGTCTGAGGTAGGAGAGCTGGATGAGGGGAGCGAAGGCCAGAGGAGCTACATTCCCCTCACTCAGCAGATTTCCTTCCAGCTCCAGAATCACCAGGCTGCTCAGATCTTAAAGATAAAAATATATATATATATGTCACTTTACTTCAACTGGAAATTTGTCTTTGAATCAATGTAGTAAAGAAACATCTGTCAGACTACAATAGTAAAATAATTTCTAATTTCATTATGTTCTGTATAACATACATTTATGACATTACAATGAAACATTAGAGATTATCGAAAATGCACTTCACAGCACAGCAGCTCACGCCAACGCAGAGTGCTTTTCGCACTGAACATGTGTAGAGGACCTAATTATTTATGTACTGAAATTCATTTTGAATAAGGTGAATTTTCAAATCAGCATGATTATAATTGGGCCTATAGATTACATTATTAATGATGTCAACCTGTAAGAAGACGGTGATTGTACTGGATGAAATGATAACTTCGGTTCACTGTAGCCAATTAGCATTATCTCAGTGAGCTGGCTGGATGCTGTTTCTGCATGTTGGTGTCTACTGCACTTGACCAAAGAGGGTTTCCTGGAGAAGGACACACTATTATCAGTTTGTCAGAGTGAACAGCAGTTTCACGATTCTCAAGATCAACGTTATTGAGTCTATAGAGGTGGTTGCATCATGTTATTTTCAGACCAGAAGTTGTTGTGTGTAAACGACTGATGGCTGGCAGGGGGACATTAAAGCTGATGTGAGTATGGAGGTGCATTATGGGATGCTGTATCAGTACCTTGGAAGCTGTTTTCGTCGATACCTCTCAGTTTGTTCTCGTTGATCTTTAGCTCCTGCAGGGTGGGCGGGAGGTCAGAGGGCACGGCGTCTAGAAGGTTCCCGTCCAAGTACAGACGTCTCAGCATCTTCAGACCCTGACACATACACATATTGTAGGTGCTAGTGATACTGGCGGGTGCCTGATGGTGATGTTAGCGGGACTGACTGCCCTCTGTCATGCCACAAATGTTAACTCTAGAAATACCCGTCCATCTTCCTCTTCTGCTCTTTTCATGGGTTTCTTTTTTTTGTTTGTTTGTTTGTTATTAAATTCACTTCCAGGTCACATTAAAGAGCTTGCAAGTTCATAAAACAATTCCTGACTTGTGTAAGTTTTATCTGGTCTTGTTGGTCTGTTTGAGACATGAGGACATTTGCACCATGATATCACAGAAATTTGCTCACATTTCTTTTCCGTCTGGTTGACTGCTTTTCTTTATATGTTCAATAAGTCTGTTTTATATGTCTGCCTTCACACTTTACTTATTGGAGGCTTCTGTCACTTAAATCATTATCATCATTTCTTCAAGCCTCCAGAGAAACATTAGTGTGTGACAAACAGCCGGTTAAAAAAAAAGTTGGCTTTTATTTTGAAGGGATGCATTGGTTGAGTGAGTCGGTATGTCTTACTTTGAAGGCTTTAGCATCAATGCCGGCGGAGGTGAGTTTGTTTTTCTTCAGGTTGATCCACTCCAGGTTGGGAATGCCATTGAAGGCTTCTGCTGGGATGCTGCTGATGTTGTTGCCTGCAAGTCAGAACAGTTTCAGTTTGTTAGCACTGAGAATTTGATTTAATTCAATAAACTTTATTTATCCCTAGGTGGCAATTTAAAGGCAAGATTAACAGGATTTCTGTAGTTAATAGTAGTAGTTGTAGTTGCAGTGTGTTTCTGTATCTCTTGTATGTGTTTTCAAGTTGGTGATTGTGTTTCTTAAGTTGCTTGAATTCGCGTTTATTTACATCATTTGTTCCCAAATGCCAAGAATTGTGTTGCAATAGCAGCTTCCATTTTTTAATTCTGGTTCTAGTTTGATCGGATCTGCTGGGCTGCAAGTCTAACAAATCTCACTCTGAATACTTTGTCTATCCTCGCTCTTTTTTGGAACAATGTACTAAAAAAAATCAGGAAACAGCTTCTCATTTAACCATCACTTTTGTCATTTTAAAATGACATCAGTCGGTTTTGTCAGCCTTAAATAATTAACATTAATGTTGCATGGTCAAAACTGGCTGCTGGCTGTTTAATGTTCCCTCTGCTTTGTCTTAACTCTGCCAACGATAACTTGTGAGGTAAAAGAAGCACCCCTCAGTAATATCACTCTGTAATCATAAGCGGACTGTGTGTTTTTGTTGTCCAACAGACCGACAGTGTGGTGAGTGTTCTCTGTTGAAACCATTAGCCGGTTGCATCAGATCAGTCTGTGGGGTCAGAATCTCAGAATCACTTAAACCTTTCAGTCATTTTCAGATCCAGAATTAAAAGTCTGTGTAGATTCAATACTGGATTTAGATTCAGTAGATTACTATTACAGTTGTGTTAAAGCTGTAAAGATTCCTCTATAAGTTGCAGAGTGTTTCAGCTCCTTGGCTTGTTGTCGTGGTGACTTACCCTCCAGACTGAGAGATTTGAGCTCCGGGATGGACAGAGGAGGGAAGTGGATGAGTTTGGCATTCTCACATGTCACAGTGACATCAGAGATGTCGCACCCTGGAGGGAGGCCTCCTCTGTTCATTACCACCACCACCTCCCTCTCCTCCCCTTCCTCCTCGAACTCCTCTGCCTCCACTTCCTTCAGCTCGTCCTCCGTTGCAGCAGGAGGTCTTGGGATTGGAGCGGGGAGGAGGTCTGGCTCCTCAGGTTCCTCAGGTTCTTTTGGGAGCATCTGAAACACGTCTCCTCTCAGCCACACCTCCTCTTCCTCCTCTGCCTCCCCCTGCCGCTCCTCCTCCTCCTCCTCCTCCTCCACCAGAGCCAGTAGTTTCTCCCTCAGTATCTCCTCCTGCCTCCTTCTTTCCTCCTCTAGCCTCCTTTCCTTCTCCCTTGCTTCTCTCTCTGCCGCTTCCTTCCGCCTCCTGTCTTCCTCCTCCTGCCTCCTCCTCTCTTCCATCTGCCTCCTCCACTCCTCCTCCTCCTTCTCCACCTGCAGCCTCAGGGCCTCCTCCTCTTCCCTCCTCCTCTCCTCCACTATCTTTCTCTGTCTCTCCGCCTGCTCCTTCCTCTGCTTCCTCCTCTTCTTCCTCGTCTCATCCTTCTTCCTCAGGCGCTCCTCCTCCTCGCGGTGCTCCTCTTCCTCTCGCCAGAGGATTCGCTGGATCTCCTCCTGGGTCAGCGGGGTCACAGGGTCGCTGGGGTCACTGCGAACTGGGGAGTCACCAGAAAGGTCAAGGCTGAGGTCAGGCTCTAGGTTGTGCGGGGCAGCCAATCAGATGGCAGGAGGTGGTAGGAGGCAGGAGTCGGTCGGGAGGAAAGAAAAAGGTGATGGTAGAGAAAGAAGGAAGGAAGGAAGGAAGGAAGGGTGTAGGAATAGGAGAGTAGAGAAAGACAGGACAGGAAGCAAGAAGAAGATGTGGAAAAAGAAAAGAATAAAGAAAACTAAAAGAGAATACAGGGTGGAGATGAAAGTTGATGGGGACAGATGGACAGACAGGAGGTGGACAGACAGACAGAGACGGCTGTGTTAGTGTTTTAGACAGTCAGACAGACACCCACATTTGTCCACACAGACAGGTACAAGACCAGCTTGTTGACGCTACAGAGCAGACTGCTGCTGTAGACCAGTCTGGACCGAGTCCCACTGAACTGTACCTGTACGAGCACCGTCAGGTGACGTTGGTCTTTTCACATTAGCTGATTTTATTCTTTGATGACAAAGTGAGGTCGGTTAAATTGAATGTAAACTATGTCTTCTGCATACAGCAGCATAGTTTATACACAGATACGTACGCTCATGTTTCTATGGTTACTGGTATATTAATGCTGTATTCATCTACATACACTGATAAGTCATAGTCAAAATGACTTCCAGGAGTTTTCTCCTGCTTCACCTCCACACATGCGCACAGTGAGTTAGTTACTGTCAATTCAACCTCTTTTTTTGACAGAGGTTTTATAGACGGGTTGTCTGTTAACAGTAGAGGATGCATGTTCAGCAGGGAGGTAGAAAACTCATTGCCTTATTTAGGAATAAGTATTCAGTATTTAGGTGTAAAGCAGTAAAATTATTGTTTCAAGATCATTTTGTATATGTTTTCTGCCTCCAGCATGTGCACGCATCTCACAATAATGTCGCTCGGCAACTCGTCTATACATCCCTGTGTCTTTATTGTAGATTCAGTCGTACATCCAGTCTTCATTTTGGTGAGATTGAACGGACAGTAAGGTGAAACCAACCGTGGACATGTTGGAAACAACACGTGGTATCTCCCAACGTACAGACACGTTAAAACTCTCACAACATGTGTGTTGACTGACCCAAAATGTGCTAGCCACATTTTCTGAGGCCATGATGGAAACAGAAAGCAACATGCGGAGGCCTCAGAGATGGAAACGGTTTAGTTTAATTTCTTCCAAGAAACCAGTGATAAGTAAAAAAAAGATTACATAATGAAGAGTTTCATTCCAAAAATAATTAGATTAAATTAACTCTGACTCCTAACACATGGTTACTGTAGAGAATGTAAAGACTCATTGTCCCCTCGGCCTTAACAGCTCCAAATTCATCATCTGCTGGTCACAAGAACGCACAATGTCTTTTTTGTCTGCATGTGTTTATAGTGATGGAACTGGATGTTTTTTTTACTTAAAATAATCAGTTCTACAGTACATTCATCATGTTAAACTGAAGGCTGTCAGTCAATGTAATGAACACTAATTTAAACCATTTAAACATGAAGAATTATGATGTGAAAAATGTGACTTTTCCTGTCAAAGCTGTTTTTAAGTTTTTATGATGTAATGTGTTGAATGAATGAAACCCTTCAAACATTGGCCCTGATTGTCAGAAACGTTTCCCAATCTCTGTTGCTCCATTGCATGTTGCACCATGGCGTTGCCACATGTTGTGTTTCTACCTGGCTCCATGCAGACGGGGCAGCACTCCCCAGCAGGGGTGAAGGGGAAGTGGCACTGCATTGTGGGACAGGTGATCTCGTCACAAACCACCCGCCCTCCGGTACACAGACAAGTCACACAGGGCTTTGGAGACCAGACGGCCTGATCGAACATGGTCAGACCCTGGTACACACACTGGCCCTGCTTACCTGAAACAATACCGACACATAACAGACAGTTCAGCAGCTCATTATAGTTCAAAATCTTTTGTGAAGTCACTCGGTGTCTGTGGAGGGAGTAGAAGTCATTTGGCAGCTGATAGACTATGACAATTACCAGTTTTCATGATAAATCTTTTAGACTCTGTAGCTTGAAATGCAAAAGCATTTAACCTCAGTAATAAGGCAGTGAAATCTGAAACATGGACATGATTTTATTTATATTTCACTGGGTGTAGGTGGATGTGTTCACACATGCAGCTGCCACATACAATCAATCAGTGTGGTCATAAAAGTAGGGCTTAAAGTACGCAAATCATCTGCAAGTTTTTCTGCGACTGTGCAGATGCCGAAAGTATCTCTGTTGGTACCTACTACCAGTCACATGACACACTTGACCAGCTGTGGGTGACGGTGTTTTAAACGGCAGTGAATGAGGAAAAGAGGCAAATGTGCTGCTTCTTTTCATTCACATATCCCTCATTGTTCCTGTGAGCCTTGTGTTTTCATAATAAAAGTAGACACTTTATAGGTTCTTTGAATGAGTGTGTTTTATTTGTATATATAAAAGTCTTCAGTCAGCCTGAAGCTTGGCCCTATGTATGTGTTGTGTCTTTACGAGGAAATAACCATCGAATGCTGCAAAATACTAGTGCGACCATACATAACGATGGTCGGCGATTGTTTACAGCCGTGTTTACTGTGCACATCTAGCTGACTGTGGACAGCTGACTAACCGCGATCTTTCCATAATTACTAGACAATTACCACAATTACCTGCAAACTGCTGACAACTGGCAACTGGACAAACAAAGAGCTAATTATTTATGGCTGTCCTTTTTGATTTTATTTATTTATTTTTTGTTGTTGCTGTTTGGAAAAGAGACGAAGACAGCAGCAAGACATGCAACAAAGTTCCCTGACTGAAATCAAACTTGGGTCATTGCAGTCGTTTGAAAGACGTTTTAACCATTCGGTTACAATGACGCCCCCTGGCTGGAAAACAGGCATTTCACTGTAAATCAGAGTTAACAATTTTGGTCCCAGCAGAAAAGAGGAGTCTGAGGTTGATGTCGCCTGATTATTGGACTGGAGTGCCATCTCATTTTGAATTTATTATTCACTCTGACATGGTGTTTATGTTAGCAGTATTAGGGGGTATTTTGCCCTAATCAATTAAAAGCAAGTTGCATATGAACCAACATATTGTTTTGGGAGCTCAGAAGTGGCGAATGAAGCAGAAGCGATTTAATGACTGAATGTTTTTGTCTCAAAAGCTATTGCTTGATATGGACTTTAAAAAGGGGAAGATGACTATTCCCTATTCTTGTTTCCGCCTACAGGGCTTTGCGTGACTCTGGTTTTCCAACGAAGGAAACAGCTGTTGATGAGCACAACATCGGACCTATTTGAGTCACTGAACAAATTGGAGATGTGTGTGGCGGAACAAAGCAAATTCAAACCAGCAACCTGTGGGTCTCCACTTTAGACCCTCACGCCGACCATTATCATCCTCCTCAGCAGCAGCAGGCCCTGCTGCAGTAATTGTTGTGTACGTCTAGTCAAATCTAAAGCTTGTACTTTACCATCAGAACCAGACAAAGCAGTGATTTGTAGCGTTTCCACTCCTCCCTCTGCATTAACTTCACCTTTCAACATCAGACCTGGGACGGGACGAGGCTGTGACTGGCAGTGAGTCAGTTAGAAAGACTGTAAACCACTATGATATAGCAGGAAGAGGCTCTTTGTGTCTATTTTAAGTCTGTCCTGTCTGTCATTTATCCTTTCTAATGGTATGCTCTTTGCCAGGTCTATAGGAACACAGGTAGTTAAGAGCCTCAGGTTATTTCTCTTAAATACTGTCTCTCTATTATCCCTGTCCCCTTTACTGCGAGCAGTGACACTGTCACCCTGTCATCTCTGCTGGAGCACACATACTTTAGAGCTTTTCTTTTCTCTTTAAAATATTGTCTTGCTGTCAGAGCTCTTGCTTTTCATTGTCTGGTAAATTGCAGGGTTTTGTTTAAATAATACAGCAACTATCAGACTCTGCTGTGTTCACCCGAAGGTGTTCAGTGCATATTTTCATGTTTTCACAAGCTGCGAAACTATTTGACTTGCTCATTGACAAATAGTTTTGATATTAAATTAATAGTTTTTCAAGCAAAAACACCAATCATTCTTAGTTTCCAGCCTCTCTAATGTAAGGATTACAACCATTTCTATATTTTATATCAATATGAACTGAATATCTTTGGGTTTTTTGACTATTATTTGGATAAAACAAGACATTTAAAGATGTCATCCTGGGCTCTGTGAAGCTGTGGAGCCCCCAAAGCCTGAGATTGTTTTATTTCTTTTTTTTAGTTTTATATGCACAACATTAGATAATGTAACGTAAAAGTAAATTTTCACTATTTTCAAACTTAAAGAAGATGCAGTGAAGGATGATGAAAATAGATATTTCTAGACAACAATGACGTAATATGAGGAGCACCAATGTTACTAGAGTGACACAAGAGTTAATGTCAGTTTTCTGATGTCATGTCATTTTTGTGACCCTCTTCAAAATAGTCAGATAACCCTAGATAATGGAAACACTGAGTGATTAGCATTTTCTTTTAAGAATGTTTTGGGAATTAATTTAAGAAATTATTCTGTTATTACGTGGCAGAGGTCCCAGATTGTATTTATCTTTGACAGCTGAGCAAACTCCATCTGCAGATAAAAACTGAGATAAGGTTGAAAGCTCGGGGGGAAAAAAAGCTAGTAGATTGAACATGGGATATGATTATTTTCTTAAACTAGTGTTGTTATCGGGATCAAGAATGAACTTTCCACACTGAAGTATCCTGTAACATTTACAAAGTTGATTGGTTTCCATGGTGACTGGACAGGCATTTGACTGTACACTGAACAAAGCAGATCAAATATTTATGTCTAACATCAGACTTTTCAGTAAAAGTATCTTGGTCCAACATCTGTAACTGTATGTTTCTGTAAACTGGACTCTGGTCTGTTTGGTTGTTGTTACGTTACAGTCGGTTTGTGTCCGCTACTCTGAACACAGAGCAGATATATTCTCACATTTCAAACAACAGAGAAAACAGAAACAAACAGTTTAAAGTGAAAAAAAATTCCTCTACATCTCCCAACATCAGACTGCCACCACTAATTACATAATGCTGGCTTCATTGTTGTAAACTGAACGGTCTCCACGTGGCTTTGAGGTTCTTGTTGAAGTCTCTGTCCTCATCTCTGTGTGGGGCTTTACTTATGTTCTGACGAGCTTTTCTTTTTTTTTTCCCACAGATGGTTTTCCCTTCTGTTCATGTTGGAATGTGATGATTTGTCATTAAATTACTGAGCTGTAATAACAAGCAGTTTCATTATGAGAACAGAACGAATCCTCTCGGCTCAACTGAAATGTTTTCTGGCTGCAGTCGCACACCCAGTCTGATTTTACCGTCTTATTCAGTTTTTATTTTACTGTACTAAGATTTTATTGACCATAAAACTTGTATCTTATGTCCCATTTAAAAAGTTTATTTGTTTATAAAAACTGTTGAAATTCGCTGCAAAGTTATTCTGCCTTTAAATCTACGTTAAAGCTTAAATCTACATGTTTTTATTTTCTGAATTAAAACAGGCTTTTTGAGGATTATTTTTGGATGTATCAGAGATTTCATATATAAGAGAGTAAAGGAAACAAGTGATTTCAGGACCGGAAAACAATGGAAACTGTAATAGACATGTCGTATTTTATAGACTTAATAAATTATTGAAAAATGATTCATGATGAGAACAATAGCTTGTTGTAGCCTACAATTACCCATAACGCTTTTCTCTGCAAAGATCTGTAGAAACGTTAACATGCATCTTTGTAGGAGTGTGATTCCCACATAAACCAACATGTCAGAGTCAGATTATGAGTAAAGGTTTCCTGCCACACAGCTTCTCTTCCAGTAATGCAACCACAAAACACAATTGAACATAATGGAACTTGTTACGGTCATAAGGATTGATGTATTAATGGTAATGGAAACTCTGACTCGTCAGATTTAGGAGGTGTATAAATCATCAGATGGTTTAAGCTCCTCTGGGATCATTTACAGAGAAAGGCGACACTGAATTGTGTTGATTAAACACAATTCAACAAAATGTGATGAAGTACATTTTGATATTAGTAGTTACTATTATGTTTAAGAAACCATCAGGTGGACTGTATCTAACCGAGTCACTGTGATTTATGTTGAATTACAATCGATGTCAACATTAAACAGCCTGATCAGAACATCTCTTAGTAGTGACTGGTCTCACTGGGCTGGGTTAAAGCTGAGTTACTGGTCTAACTGGGCTGAGTTACTGGTCTCACTGGGCTGGGTTAAAGCTGAGTTACTGGTCTAACTGGGCTGAGTTACTGGTCTCACTGGGCTGGGTTAAAGCTGAGTTACTGGTCTCACTGCCCTGGGATAAAGCTGAGTTACTGGTCTCACTGCCCTGGGATAAAGCTGAGTTACTGGTCTCACTGCCCTGGGATAAAGCTGAGTTACTGGTCTCACTGCCCTGGGATAAAGCTGAGTTACTGGTCTCACTGCCCTGGGATAAAGCTGAGTTACTGGTCTCACTGCCCTGGGATAAAGCTGAGTTACTGGTCTCACTGCCCTGGGTTAAAGCTGAGTTACTGGTCTTACTGGGCTGAGTTACTGGTCTCACTGACCTGGGATGATGTTGTAGCTGGAGTGCTGGTCTTGAAGGTTCTTGTAGGACTCCAGGAACACAGTGTTTCCTTGTTTTCCGCTGGGCTCGACTGGGACATTGGGACCAGGGACCAGTCTGATCTTCAGAGGTCTAGAGCGCCCCGCTCTGGCTCGCCCGGGACCTGCAACACATGGTCATATCAATGTTCATCTATATCTATCCAGAAACTTATAAAGACAGACAGACAGCAGTATCTAGTCTTATTCTCAGTTTACAGATACAGTTTATTCTTATCCCAGATTTGACCTAAACTTGTTTGTTCTTGGTTCTGAGCCAAAATAAATAAATTCTGTTTCAGCCAAATGAGGAGAGAGAGCCACTTCTTCATTTTAGTGAAGCCCTGGCTTCAGACGAACGTAACTTTAATGTATTCCCGTTCTCGTACAAAGTTAAAATGGCTAAATCATTAGCTAATAATACATTTGGATCACAAACAGATTGGAAGTATTCACATAAAATAAAAACAGTAGGGTGGCCTGAGATACTCGGGATATATTATAGGTTTTTAATGTCATTAGAGGTTTTTACATCAGAAAACAAGATTATAAATTGAATTCTTCACTTTTGATTGAGGTAGACTCGCAGTGCTTCCATCCTTTGTGCTAAGCTAGGCTAAACACCCTGGATCTGACAACAGTCCACTCATCTGACTGTACGATGGCTAACGAGAGGATTTGGAGTGGGAGTCTTACCCGGTCCGTCTCTCATCCTCTTCCCCCGGCGTGTCTCACCATCCTGGTTGTAAGGTCTGTTCCTGGCCTGGGTGTCTGGGATGGTCAGGACCACCAGCAGCCACAGATTGGCCACCACCAGCCACCACCTCATCCCTGCAGAACAGAACAGACAGGATTCAGGTTTCCTCACAGGAACCGCTACTTCACGAGGGCTGGGCCCTGATAGAAATCATTGTGACCCATCTAGGTACTGATACCAAAGCTTTACTTTTGTCAACACATTTTTTTTTCTACAAAACCCTTTTGGTCATTTGACAAAAGAAGCTTCTCAGAGTTCTTCAAGGTTAAATTAGTCTAAGCATAAACACAAGCAGTCGTACAGTTTTTGATACTAAATGCTGTGAACACATTTTGGGCTGTACCCAAGAAGAAATGGGTTCCATACCCAAACCTAGACTTCAATGGTTCCTCAGCAGGATTCCAACAGATTATTGTGATGCATCAAAGACAAAAGGAAAATGGAAAACAGTTCATTTTCCCAGGAGCCATGGTTGGAAATGAAAAGTTCAGAAACACTGGGCGCCTCATCGCTTTGGAGTTCAAGGCCCTGTCCATGACCCACAGTATCCAGAGTTTGAGTCCGATCAGGGACCTTTGTTTCATGTCATTCCCCACCTGTCTGCCCTCACCTTATTAAAATAACTAAACCAAAAAAAAAACTAAAAAAAACACAGATCCATGTTCTTTCTCCAGCTGCAGAAAAATAGACAGAAGAAAGAAAGAAAGAAGTTTTTACCTGCAGCAGCTTCTGCAACAAAAAGAGCTGTCAGTGCTGCTGCTGGTCCTCATATAGGTCTCATCTGGGGTCCTAATGGCCGGTTCCCTCTGTGTGTGTGTGTGTGTGTGTGTGTGTGTGTGTGTGTGTGTGTGTGTGTGTGTGTGTGTGTGTAATGACTAGTCTATAGACAGCAGTCCTGTCATTATTAAAGCAAAGATCTAACACACACCTTCACACCTGATAGTTTGTCTTCTGTCTGATTCCCCCTCTGAATGGCGCAGCGCAGATTGAACCACTTCTCTGTATCAACCTCAATAACAGTAATAAATGTTCTGTAGCTGTGCCCCAGTGCATGATGGGAGTTTGTGGTGTTAAATCATAGGATCCTCCGGTTTGTTGGGATGGAGACCTTTAGTTTTTGCTCGTCTGAAAGACTGTGAGCTGCTGACCTGTTTCTCATTCTGTCGCTGTAGATCTGAACCCAGATAATGAGCTTTTCAGCCTGTTGCAGCTTTTAGCAGTGAACATACCAGAACCTCCCGCATCCAGGCCCAGATTTTATTATAGATATTGTTGTTGGAACCCAAACCGGAGCTAAAAGGACAGTGACTGTTGGACTATCATGTTGCTCTGTGTGGAAATTAGCTGCTGCATGTTAGCCCTGGCTACTTTATCATTTGATAAATAAGATGTGTTTGAAACTTGTTCTCCTGCCCTCGAGTGGCCAAAAAATCAGTCAATGGAGCTTTGTCATGTTGATCAAATATATATGTCTGTTAGAGCTTTTATTTCATAACAGAGCCGTGGTGGTTTTTCAAGTATCTTTTCTGCGTGTTATTTTTATTTTATTATTTTTATCTCTTCACATTTCAATGCGGTTTTTTGATGGTTTTTATTATAATGTTTTAGGACAGTTATTATTCTTGTTATTTCAACAGACTTTATGCAGCAGGAGTGTCTCCACAGCCCCTCTGTTACAGTGTAGAGTAAAAGCAGCACTCCAGGAACATTCACGCAGAAAGACTGAGCCTTGGTTTTCACTCTCGGTGCATATTTCAACCTAATCCTGGATCCTGTGTCCAGATCCTGATTCTGAGAACGAGAAATAATCCACATCTCACTCTAATAACTGGGCTCAGATCAGTTCATGGAGCTGATATCAGCCTTTAATTAGAAGTCACTGTAATCCGACTCTGGCTCCAGTCCTAACATTAACACTGACCCAAACAACAAGCATTTACTGGATACGACTCGATTTCATAGTGTTGTTAGAATCATCTGAGGTGCCAAAGACCTTTTACTAACTTTTTTTGAATTAGCTCATGGAAACCTGAATGATACTACAAAAATAACACTGATCATTTATGGGTGAAGGAGCAGCATGAGTGGGCCGTGCGAGAGAAACTGCCACATTTGTTCTGTGGGTTTAGTCTGTCTCAGTGTCTTTTGTCTCCTCATGTGATCCCAGACTGACTCCATGATGTTGAGATCTGGACAGTGTGAGGGCCAGACCATCTGCTGCAAGACTCCCTGTTCTTCTTGTCTCTGGAGATCGTTCTTTATGACTCTAGCAGTGTGTTTGGACTCATTGTCCTGTTGCAGAATTAATCTGGGACTGATCAGACGCCTCCCTGATGGTGCTGTCTGATGGAAAAGAATCTAAACATTGAAAGTGCCAGAAATTTTTGCACAGTAGTTTATGTGGCCAGTGTCGTGTCAAAAGTTTCCCTAATTCACTCATTAACCATTAACAATATAAGAGACACTTGATAGTTTACTTTATAGTGAGAACACAGCCTAAGTGTTTTAAACCTGGATTTTATCCAGATGAGGTGAAATGGATAAAAAGAGGTGAATGAGGTTTAAGATAAATGATAAAGGTTAAACAATAATTGATTAATATTCAAAAAACTACAGCTCCCATGAAGTTTTTCCAGAGCACAGCGCACATTTTACACGTCATGGTAAGTGGATCTCCCTTATCTGTGACATCCGCCCACAGTCTTTTAATCATTCACTTTTGTTTTTCCTTTTTTTCTGATGAAAGAAAACTTAAGTCTGAAGCTCCACAGACTGAAGGGCTGAGATCCTCCCTCCTCGACTCAGCACCAACCAATTGGAAACCAGATTTCAGAGCTGATCAGGAGACAAAGAGAGAGAAGGAGAGAGAGAGAGAGGGATCCAAGTGTGCTGAGACAGGAAAGAAAACAGGAGGGAGGGAACAGAAATGGAAAATATTCAGCAGTTCAGTTTCTGGATGAGCAGGCTCAGACGGAGAGACTTCCAGCAGGAACAGCAGAGGATAAAAATAACCTGGAGTTTAGTTTAACGAAACCCAGACAGTGTTTAAAACCCAAGTTTTTCTCTGCTGCTGTTTCTGCTGCTCTGTTTGTTCACTTCAGTATTTTACTTATTAACTGGACTTGGGGAAATAATTTGACTTTTTATTTCTAACACCACTGTGTGCAGATTGATAAGCATGTTGTCGTGAAGAGTGACTTGTTTGAGACAGCATGTGCTTGTTTTACTTTTCTGTAACTAAAGCTTAAAAATGTCACTTTTAACCAATAAATTACATTTTATTCAGTGAGTTAATTAATTCATTGACACGTGTTACTGGAATTTTTAAACTCCAAAGCCCAGTACGTCAAGAGAGATCATTTTTGATAACCATCTCTGAACCCGTTTGCACAGACAGTCCATTTCCTTTCTCCATTTTTCTGTCTCCGTTAAGTCATGTCTTGTCAGATTACTTGACTTCCTCAGTTTAACAACAATCAGTTCTTCTTTTTATGAACCAACTGAATCAAAAACAGTTTAACTTTGGACTGAGGAACATCTACTTTAGGCTTTGGCTCTTTTCTTTGGACGTCCCTTAAACTTATTTTACAGGTTAAATGATTTATCCACTGTAAAAACTTTGACATTACAGATTCTGAGCTGCATCAAAACTCAGCTTCCAGGTTCTGGAGCTGTTCGTGGTTACAGACGAACACGTCCAGTTTAGCTTCTGTTTCTCTGGCATCTGTAAAACCATGTATCGTCTCATACAGTTTCTGTCGAGTCCTCGAGTTTGCTCTGCCGTAGAATTATGGGGTTTATTTTTCTATCATCCTAGTTCATGTTTTTGATTTTCCGTGCTCTGCTTCGCTGCGTGTTGTCGCTCTGATAAAACTTCTGGACCTTTTGGTTTCTAGCCGTTGATTCCAGCTTCCTTCTCTCCACAAACAATAGTGACAGTGGATGTTTGTCCAACAGGGGCTCTTCACTGTTCAGGATTAGTTGTCCTGCTTTGTACAGACGCAGGAGTAAAATTATGATTTCTGTTGTTGCTTTTGTTGTAGTCATCCTTGTTGTAATGTGACGTCACGTTAATTGTGAGTTGGTGTAACGGGGTGCTGGAATTTGAGTTTATGTTGTTTGTTAATGTGTCGTGTGAATTGTGTGATTGGATCCCAGAGGCTCTGTTCTGATTAAGCTAACAAATGAAATCTGCTCAACCAATCACAATCCACAGCCTTCATTGTCACTTCCTGCCTGTTGGCTGCAGGAACTCATCCCTGAAGTAAGTGGAAAACAGTGGAAATAATAGGACCAGACAATGGATAGATGTTATGTGATATTTAGTTTCTGTAGGACTGATAATGCCCTTAGAGACCAAGATGACCCCAAATCACATCTTCTGTCTTCAGTTGTACTTTTAACAAACTGCAACAAGCTACTAGCCAGCATGAACTGTTCTGCACCTTTGAGGGAAGGAACCATTCAGTAGACTGTTTTCCTCAACCAAGAACCAAACAAACTAAACAAACTCGCCTTCCATTGTCACCGAACCGTACAGTTACTACAACCTGCGCCAGGTCTTAGGTCGACTTCGTGTCTCAGTAGCATGCAGTTTAAGTCAGGTCAAGTCTTAAAGACACAGTCTCAGTCTCATCACATTGTTTGTACAAACTGATGAAAAGAAAACAGCTGAAGTAAAGTTTTTCTTTGCTGAATGTAAACACTGTCAAAGCCATGTGGAAGTAGTATTGTTGAATGAGCTCATTATTTTCTGTTTTAGGGTTGTTTGGGTTTTTTTTTTTTTTTTTAATCCAGAGAATTTTCTGTATTTATTTTGATCAAAACCAACAACTGCCTGAAACCTGAATAAAGATGGTCGGTCTGATTTAGTTACAGCACTCCTCGGACTTCCAAATGTTCTCCCAGCTCATAGTTAATGTTCTGAAACACAACAGAACATCACCAGTGAGCTGAGGGGAAATTTGAGGAGTGCCGCATGAAAACCAGGAAGTGCACAGACGTGTACATGTATCCATAAAGTTACAAATATGTTTTTTGGTTGTTGTTTTTTTTTTTTAGTTCCACTCTGGTTCAGGTCTGGGCTGCATTTAAATGGACAAGTCCTTGTTAGGTTTTGTCCTGTAAATCATGAGAACAAGATTTTTTTTCTTTTTGGACCTCTGAAGGAGATCCTCTACAAAAAAAAAACCTTCTGCAGAAACTGAAACAGCTGTTTACAAATCACGAAAGACAGACAGACAGACACACAGAGAGACAGTGGGGAGGAGCTGAGGACAGACAAACAGACATTAACTCTACATTACCAGCAGTTTGAAGGCGGCTGCAGGACTTGAGGCCAAATTCTTCCACCCCGTTTTCTCCCCCTCTGGTTCTGCAGGAGCTCCAGGAGAAGTGTGTGTGTATTGTGAACGGCGGGGAGGGGGGTGGGCGGGACACCGTGTGGTGTGTGATGTGTGTGTGTGTGTGTGTGTGTGTGTGTCGCTGTGTGATGATACTGTGTGATACTAAGTGTGTGTGAGTGAGAGAGAGAGTTTGTTTCTCGGCGTGTCTCAGAGCGTGGAGCAGTTGTGTAGAGCAGAGCAGGCTAATAGAGCTGTGAAGGAAAGCCAGGATTTGTACTGCGGCTGAGACAGAATGAGAGAGGGAGAGAGAGCGAGTGATAAACAGAGAAGGAGAGAGAGAGAGAGACAGGTCTGTCAGCTGTCTTCCTTACTGAGGGAGGACACTGCCAACATGCTGCAGGATATTGAAGAAAGACAACAAAGCAGACCGACAGACGTCAATTATCCACGTGTTGCACAGTGAACAGGATAAAAAAAAACCATTTATAAAGATGAGCTGAGGCGTGACGGCAGCTTCATTTCTGAACGAGGTGAAGAGTTTACAGCAGCACAGAGGTCAGAGGTCACACAAGAACAAACATCCCACCTCAGTGTCAGCTAGAAAAACTTCACCTGAAACTCCTTTCTGCTCAGCATGTTTAACTAAAAACCCTGCAACACAGATCGAGGAGAAGTCCTGAAGGCGAACTAACTCAACCTGAAATCAGCATGATTATGATACGAGTAAATATGATGAGAAAGAATCTGTATAAAATAACTACAGAGGAAAAACAACAGAAAACAGGTAGTTTAACTGGCTGACACTAAAGTGATTTAAAAAAAATTTCACCACAACATAACAACAAACAACGATTTATTGCAGGACTGTTGCATTAGACTGAGTTAGTTTTAGTTTTTTGTACCTAAACTGGCAACTCAGTGTGTTTGTTATAAGTAGAAAATTATTTTCAGAAAGTCCAGTGTGACCTTGGGCAGCTGTTTTTTGTTACTGTGGAGAGAATTCAATATTTAACTTGGATGAATGACAATAAATTTGAACTTGAAATTAGATTTGGACTATTAGCAAGCTGCTAGCATATAATATAATATAATATAAGTAAAGAATAAATAAAATCAAGAAAGGTTTCATGTCTCAGCTAAAAGTGAAATGACACCTGAAAGATAAGTATTCAAAGGATGTTTTGATTGTGTCTGAAACAGCTCAGTTTTCTACCAAGTGCACTGTATTTACTTTCTACTGAGTGACTGGATTCAAAGTGGAAAACGTGTGACTCATGAAGTGTCCTCGAATGTAATGAAACATATATCGAACAACACTTAAACCCACATGTGTAGAGTATTCTTTGATTTTGTTTTGATCAATATGGTGTGATAAAGTGTCAAAAAAATTGAGAAAAAAATGTTGTGAAAACTTCCCAGAGCCCAAAGTGACATCTTTAAATGTTTTGTTTTGTCCCAACTCCAAAAAGATTCAGTTTACAGTCATTTATGACAAAGAAAAGCAGCAAATCCTCACATTTGAGAAGCTGCAGCCAGAGAATGTTTGACCATTTTCCAGTATTTTCACTTGAACAATAACTGCAACAATTAACTGATCAACTAATCATGACACCTCCAGATACACCACTGTCCCGTTCCCCAGCATCGTTGCACATTAACCTTCACTGAAAGCAGCAAGTTTTATAACATTTGATTGACGCGTCGCGGCTGCTTCATCAGTTTGGCGAGCAGTGTATGTGAGTGCGCCAAATCAATCAAAGGAGTCGATTTACAAACACTTTGATCCAGAAAACATGAAACATCTCAACAACCATTAGACGGATGGGACCAAAGGACTTTTCATCTACCACCAGCAGCATGATCACGTCATTAATACCAGAGGCTGATAACGTCCAGCTGAGGCCGATGAAAACTGATCCATGTCTGATATTAGCAGAAATCCACATTCATGACAACGCCTGGATTTTATGATCAGCGGATGTGATAAAGAGATTGAGATAAAGACAACTGGAAGTTTTCTTCGTGACTTCTCTTCTGCACAGGCTGACGTCGATGGTTTTCATGTTACATCTGCCCGTCAGTGATTTTAATCCAGACACTTTGCATTTTAACAGATTTTACACAGAGCTGCATCTGTTCAGAGTCACCACTGAGGAAGAAGAAAAAAAGGATTTTATTAACCTGATTTCAACTTTTCTTTAACATCAACATTCACTTTACTCATATGATAAAGAAAAAAAACATTAGGAGTTCATCACAGGGAGAAATGTAACCTCATGTTACAGGTGATCCTGCACTGGCTTGTCTGCATTTGTACAGCCAAGCTGATTTTACGTGGAGTGAGCTGAAAGTATTTACACTGGTACCTCTCAGGATAATAATACTAATATTGTGGTATTGAAAAGTCTTGAGACATTACTTCTAGACCTGGTTCTTTGTTGCCAGAGTGGACCGTGAACACAGGAGGCTCGTGTTTTCTGTAACAAACAGTTGTTGCTGCTGCTCCAGTCGTTAGGGAGCTCATCGTCTCATAATGAGCATGTGTTGATTTTGGCAACAAAGTAAAATTAATGAATCATTTTTAATTGGTTTAATCCATCCGTCAATTATCGTTTATGCTGCTAATCGAGATCCAGGTTGCATTAATTAAATTAATTATATCATTAGGAATTATTGTTATATGCTTCTGCAAAGTGCTGGAAAATGTGATACAATAACTACTTACTACTTTAATGAACGGCTGCTGGTGGGAGCAGAGTAAATGTTTGTTTTTTAATTTATTATTGAATTTTGTTTCTTCTCATAATTTTACTCATGAGACTTTTCTATAATAATCTACTCAGTACAATCACAGTGGAGGAAATTAAGAACTGGTTTTGGTCTCATGTGGACAGGTTCAGGGAGTAAAAACTTGCAGGGACCTGGTTCTGATTACAGACAAAACACACACACACACACACACACACACACACACACACACACAGAGCTGCAAATGCCTCTCAGTTGAGTCACCTGGACACCCCTCACCTGTTGGACACACCCCTAAAGAGTGAAGAGTATAGGAAAACACTGCCTAGGGGGTGTGTGCGTGTGTGCGTGTGTGTGTGTAGGCAGTAAAATAAATCAAATACATATTTTATGATCAGGCTGTTTAGATCAGATTTCACTCCAGAATCAACAGAATCTCGTTTGTGAATCTTTTCCTTCAGATCTTTGTTTAAAGTTCACGTTTTTTTTTTCATGATGCAAAACAAACTGGAGACTTTTAACAGGAACTGAAGAGACTGTCATTCATCCAGCTGTGTGAAACAGCAGCATGAGCTCTCACTCCTCTGGTTTCCTCATGGCTCCGTATTCCACTTTAATGTTGTGTCAGTACGAAGCTCCTTCTGTACAAGCTCGCGTGTTTTAGTTTGATGAATGAGGCTCAGAGTTCGGGTTGTTATAGAGATGCTGTAGCGCCGCCCACAGGCTAAACTGATGCAGCTTTAAAGATGATGGAAAACAGCTGTGATGGGCGTCAGTTTACCAACCCTGACTACAGACGAGGAAATATGTAATACTCACCTTGAGAGTCAAATGACCTTAGTTGTCAAAAAGTCAGACATTGCTCTTGAGAACTTTCTTTATGGTTAAAGAACAAGCACTGATTCTTCATTCTTCTTCTTTTGACTTCAAAATTTTCTTAACTTTCTTTGACATACTTTCATCTTTAATAATCCTACTGACATCAAACTTATGATAATTTGATAATAAAAAGTTCTCTCTCTCTCTGCAGGAGAAGTATCCGTCCATCGTCTCTCTTCCTGGAGGCTGCAGGTCAGAGGTCATGACCCTGAATCATCCCGAGCTTCCGGGGTAAATAACTATCTGTATATACATGTGCATTATTTACATACTCATACATTATACATACAGTATATTCAGTGTATAGTTAACTGTATTTAAGATTTTCTCCAAATCTACTGAATGTAAATACAAGCATCAAGTAAATCCTAATGAATATGACTTTGCAACATATAATTAACACTAGCAGATGGTAGTTAGTAAATCTGCCCTCAGGTACAATATACAACCAGTTTTATAAATGTAATTGATGCATAAAAGAAATAAAATACTCAAACATAAAATATTCACATTTGGCAGCATCTCCACCAAAGCTGTAAAAGTCGATTCAGAAAACAAACTGGCACACGGTCGACCCCTGCTGTACAGTGTGAATTCAGTGCTCATTAAATTTAATGTTATCATCCTGTCTTTAGTCTCAATAATCAGTTTTGTATTTATATTTTACATTTTTATATTTTAGTTATTGGCATTTTAATTGAATTGTACTATTATGTGAAGTAGGTGCTGTAACACTGAAGTGTCCCTCCTGGATTAATAAATACTCTGACTGATGGAGCACAGCTGTAAAAACGACACTGAAATCTGTGACGGTTTTTCTGAATCCAGGGTCTTGGGACAAAAATAACTCTAAAACACCTTGAGACAGATGTGTGATTATTGGCTGTAGAAATAACTGACTAATGTTTGTGTTTCTGATTGTAGCTGCTTCCTGTTCGTTCACTGGTCAGTTGAAGTTTCCAGAGAAGGTGGAGTCGCTCCGAAAATCAACCTGCTGACAAAGATCCCAGAGAGAGGTGAGATGTTCCTCTGTCAGTTAATCTGAAGCTACACAGAAACACTGTAGGCACTGACTGGCACACAGAATGTTTACTCTGACGTAGGTTTGGTTTTACACAAAGTGAAGTCAGAGCTTCTTCAGCTCAAGAAAAAAAATGAATCTAGCAAAAATTATTATGAAATTGGTTTTATGACCTTCGGGAATAATTCTTGTATTGATCTGTTAGTCCCGTTTTCATAGAGAAGGAAATCTTTGACTCTGGGAGTGTTTTTCTCAAGCTGTAACAGATAAACTATAAACCAGCAGGTAAACTGTCTGAATTGTCAACAGGAAATGGCAACAGAAGATTTAAACCAGGCTGAAAAAAACATGAGCTTTTTCGCTTTATTTTATGAGTCTATAATTAAAAACGAATCTGTTTCCTGGAAGAAATATAAAATTTGGTTTTAATTAGAGGTATAAGAATTTCTCTGAGAGAAAAGCTTTTTATTATTTGCTTGTTCAGTTTATCTGCAATTTATGATAATTTTCTCTTTTTCATTTTTTTTTTTTTTGGACATTTTATGCCTTACTATACTATGACTTTTTTTTGACATTTTATGCCTTACTATACTATGACTTTTTTTTTTTTTTTTTTTTTGGACGATTCATGGCTTTATGATAAATATGACTTTTTTTTGTTTTTTTTTTTTGACTTTTATGCTTAAACTATACTATGACTTTTTTTTTTTTTTGACATTTTATGCCTTACTATACCGTGACTTTTTTTTTTTGACATTTTATGCCTTACTATGACTTTTTCGACATTGTATGCCTTACTATACCATGACTTTTTTTTCTTTTTTTTTTTTGGACATTTTATGCCTTACTATGACTTTTTTGACATTTTATGCCTTACTATACTATGACTTTTTTTTTTGCATTTTATGCCTTACTATACTATGACTTTTTTTTTTTGACATTTTATGCCTTACTATGACTTTTTCGACATTGTATGCCTTACTATACTATGACTTTTTTTT
>NW_019174321.1:2605071-2714711 GCF_002260705.1 Seriola dumerili
TGACATTTTATGCCTTACTATGACTTTTTTTGACATTTTATGCCTTACTTTACTATGACTTTTTTTTTTTTTGACATTTTATGCCTTACTATACTATGACTTTTTATGCCTTACTATACTATGACTTTTTTCTCTTTTTTTTGACATTTTATGCCTTGCTATACTATGACTTTTTTTTTTTTTTGGGACATTTTATGCCTTACTATGACTTTTTTTGACATTTTATGCCTTACTTTACTATGACTTTTTTTTTTTTTGACATTTTATGCCTTACTATACTATGACTTTTTATGCCTTACTATACTATGACTTTTTTCTCTTTTTTTTGACATTTTATGCCTTGCTATACTATGACTTTTTTTTTTTTTTTGGAAATTTTATGCCTTACTATACTATGACTTTTTTTTTCTTTTTTTTTTTTGACATTTTATGCCTTACTATACTATGACTTTTTTTGACATTTTATGCCTTACCATACCATGACTTTTTTTTCTTTTTTCTATTTTTGACATTTTATGCCTTACTTTACTATGACTTTTTTTTTTTTTGACATTTTATGCCTTACTATACTATAATTTGTTTTTGTTTGTTTTTTTTGACATTTTATGCCTTACTATACTATGCCTTACCATACCATGACTTTTTTTTTCTTTTCTTTTTTTTTGACATTTTATGCCTTACTATACTATAATTTGTTTTTGTTTGTTTTTTTTGACATTTTATGCCTTCCTATACTATGACTTTTTTTTTTTGACATTTTATGCCTTCCTATACTATGACTTTTTTTTTTTGACATTTTATGCCTTCCTATACTATGACTTTTTTTTTTTGACATTTTATGCCTTCCTATACTATGACTTTTTTTTTTTGACATTTTATGCCTTCCTATACTATGACTTTTTTTTTTTGACATTTTATGCCTTCCTATACTATGACTTTTTTTTTTTGACATTTTATGCCTTCCTATACTATGACTTTTTTTTTTTGACATTTTATGCCTTCCTATACTATGACTTTTTTTTTTTGACATTTTATGCCTTCCTATACTATGACTTTTTTTTTTTGACATTTTATGCCTTCCTATACTATGACTTTTTTTTTTTGACATTTTATGCCTTCCTATACTATGACTTTTTTTTTTTGACATTTTATGCCTTCCTATACTATGACTTTTTTTTTTTGACATTTTATGCCTTACTATACTATGACTTTTTTATGATACTTTTTGCCTTACTGTACTATGTTTTTTGGACATTTTATGCCTTAGTATGACTTTTTTGACATCGTATACCTTACTATGACTTTTTTTTTTCTTTGGACATTTTACGCCTTACTATACTATGACTTTTTTGACATTTTATGCCTTACTATATTATGACATTTTGTGTCTTACTATACTATGACTTTTTTTTTGACATTTTATGCCTTACTATACTATAATGTTTTTTTGTTTTTTTTTTTGACATTTTATGCCTTACTATACTATGACATTTTATGCCTTACTATGACTTTTTTTGAAATTTTATGCCTTACTATACTATGACTTTTTTTTTACTTTTTATGCCTTACTATACTATGACTTTTTTTTTTTTTGACATTTTATGCCTTACCATACCATGACTTTTTTTTTCTTTTTTCTTTTTTTGACATTTTATGCCTTACTTTACTATGACTTTTTTTTTTTTTGACATTTTATGCCTTACTATACTATGACTTTTTTTTCTTTTTTTTTTTTTGACATTGACATTCCATACTATGACATTTTATGCCTTACTATACTATGACTTTTTTTGACATGTTATGCCTTACTATACAATAATTTTTTCTTTTTTTTACATTTTATGCCTTACTATACTATGACTTTTTTTTTTTTTTGACATTTTATGTCTTACTATACAATAATTTTTTGGGTTTTTTTTACATTCTATGCCTTACTATACAATAATTTTTTTTCTTTTTTTTTTTTTTTTTACATTTTATGCCTTACTATACTGACTTTTTTGACATTTTATGCCTAACTATAGTATAGCATTCTTTTGACTCACTATACCAGAATTTCAATGTTTTTTATTGTTTGCTTGTTAAGTTTACCTGCAATTTATGATTATTTTCTCTATTTGAAAATAAGTGAAAAATGAGACCTATACTTACAGCCCAAGGTGATCAATTCAGCGTGTTTATTTAATCATTAGTCCAGAAGCCAATCTATCATCAAAATAGTTTACTTTCTGTGGATGGACTAATAAAATTATTGAGTAATTATTTCAGTGTTAAATGTACAAGCTGACCACCACCTCTATTTTCCCTCTAATTAGTCACAAATGAGTTCATTAATTCTTAGTTCTGTGACAGTAATGTTACCAAAATATACATTTAATGTAAAAACATCAGAGGTTGAACTGTATCAACAGCCTACAGAGAGTTTGACTGTCTAGCAGAATAATGATGCAGGTGAAGTGATGATCTGCACTTTGTTCCTCTGTCTCTCTGCAGCACTGCAGTTGTTCCCCTCTCAGGCTGTAGGTGGTGCTGCTGAGGCCTTTCACAGCCTGCTGAGGATTCTGGGACCTGAAGCTGCCATCGAGTCTGTGATCAGGGCGGTCAGCCTCTCAAAGGAAGCATAACTAACGTTTACGAGTTATACGAAGTTAATGGATTAGCAGCACATAAGGGCTTTGTTTTTGATATCTTCTGAATATTTGCATAATTTTTTACTTTAGACGTGCAAATAAAGTAAACACACAGACGAGTAAACACAGAGCAATGGTTTAGTCTCTTAGAAATCTTTATTCAATAGAAAGAGCACGGCTGTGACGGCTGTTACAGCAGAGCTCATTGGTCAAAATCTACAAAAATAAATAATTTAAATACAAAATGCTAGACAGCAGTGTCGCCTTTGTATTTTCAAATAGTTTCTTCTCTCAGCTATTTACACACACGCAGTTATTAGGAGTCCATGGTATCACAGTGCTGTGATGTTTCTGCAGGTCAACGCTCAGGCAGCAGGCGGAGGCAAACCGGCCAATCAGACTCCAGCTCACCTGTCGCACCTTCATCTTTCTGTGAGGACAGAGGTCTGGACAAAGTTCTTTCTTTCCTAGAAATTACCCATATCCTAGTGAATGCAATGTGAACCAAAATTAGAAACTCAACTCAAGGTTCACTTACTCTGTTGTTCTGGTGCTTTACACACAATAATGATACACAGTCATAATCAGACTTTGTTTACTCTCTTGTCATGGAAATCCTTGACCTAGGGAAGAAGAGCTGATAAAAGAATCTCAACCAAAGATCCAGTTACAGGCTTTGCTCTCAGAAAGTGGGCGTTGAGTTGAGATTTTGTCAAATTCAGTTTCCAAGATCCAGACTGAGATATCAAGCTAAACAAAATTAGAAAAAAGGATGTTTATTTAGTCAAAATTTATATTTTCATGTTTGTCTGGATCATGAAACAGGTCAAAAATCTTTTATCCGGCTGTCGACAGAATATTTTTCATCCAGATTGTTGTTAATACTTTCAGAACTGTTAGTGACATGTTGCTTAACAACCTTCTGGGTTTTTCAGATTGTCAATGATTCATCTCTAAGAAAAACAGATGCGTCAAACACGTTCATGTCATGTGGGAGTTACTGTATTAAAAAAACATCCCTCCCTAGACAGTGCTATCTTGAAGAGCTGCAACAATTAATCAATTAGTCGATCAACAGAAAATTAACTATTTTGATAATCAATTCAACATTTTGCTAGCAAAAATCCTTAAAAAGCTTCTCACACATCTGGATCTTTGTCGCACATAAAGAAAACTGATTATCTTTTTTACATTTTTGTTCTGTTGATCAAATACAACAAGCAATCACCTACTTTTGTGAGACTATATAGACAAAAGGCTTAATCAATAATGAAAATAATTGTTAGTTGCAGCCGTACTGTCTTGTGTGTCATTTTTATTTTGAACCACACAGACGTGAAAATGTTTCAACCTGAGGAAAGAAAGTTTGTGGTTGAAACGTTGTCGTATAGAATGAAAGTGAGATTGATAATGAACATCATTACCTAGCACCTATTTTTGATTGTAAATACAGTTTACCAACCTACTAACTCTGACACGCAACAAAATAATACCAAAAAAAAAATCTAACAGAGGCCAAAGTCCTGCTGTTAAAGATAAATAAACGCTGCTTGAATGGTTTTAGTGTTAAATTGTTAATGCACAGTGAACCCTCTCAGAAAGTAAAAAAAAAAAAGAAGCAATTTGTCCATTTCTACCATCTATACATCCCCCATGACATGAACGCAGCTTCAACTCTGTGATCTGAATGTCATGAGAATATGTGAGACAACATGCAGATCACACTGAGATTTAAAAAAAAAAAAAACTAAATCAGGATCTAATTTTACAGCTGAGACACGTCATGTTGACTTGTGTCCAAACCTCGGCTGTCTCACTCAGAGACAACGCTACAACTGGAGACCCTCCTCCCTCTAACTCCCATGAGCCTCTTCTGCCTCGCCATGCTGCCTGTCGCGTCTTCATTTCAACAGTTAGAACGATCAGTGGTTGGTTCAGTTCACTGCTGTTCACTCTCCAGCCTTTCACTCGCCCATCCCCCACACAAACAGGCAGCTAGACGTCAGTTAGAAAGGGATTGGTTAAAGGTCAAACTGTGTTTGATGGTGTTGGTCTTCCGATTGATCTCTGGATTTAAACCTTTAGTGTTTAGATTTAACAGAACCACTGACCATGTCACCCTGCTGATGTCACAGTGATGTTGACCTGCTGCAGTTGTTCATCATCAGCTGACAAGTTTCCAGAAAACACGCCCGACGCTGGGAGCAAAGTGGAGTGTTCAGGATTTTCTGTCGTCTGAGGTTTTTAGTCTTGTAGTGTGATTTGTTTTCAGACGTTTGATTGGCTGATGAGGTTGTGGAGGCTGGAGAGTGAACACTGTAAACAGTGGAACTGAAGTCAAGTGTTACCAGTTTATCTGAAGCTTCAGTGACGCTGCTGGTGTAAGAGGACGATGAGGTCACAAAGTTTGTCCTTGATGACAAAAGACTTAATCTGGACCTGAAAAGACTCCAGTCATAATTCTGCTGATGGAGACCAACAGCTGTAGTCACCAAACTGGGGACAAGTCTGAACTCCAGCTGACGTCACGGTCCTCAGAAACCTCGCAGCGCCCCTGAGTATGTAGAGCTTCGGTTCGGATCATTAGGCGTTCGAGGTACTGAGCGTTCACGGCTGCGTCCACAGCAGCTCAGATTTTGTCTCAGATCTCAGCTGTGAATGCAACCTGTAACAAAGTGAGTTTTCTACACGCACACACACACACACACACACACACACACATGCACACACACATGCACACACACCACCCCATCATCCAGTCCTACCAGAACATTTAGGCACCAAGACAAACACAACAAACACACAACAAGCCTCTTATGGCACGAAAACCAGCGGAGCAGCAGCAAGAAGCTCAGCCTGTCTGAAGAGGACTACGCTCTGTTACCCAGAAGCCCTTGCTATGGTGAGTCACACAGGTCTACAACAGACTGGGCATGCTGTGTGTCCCTGTTCCGTTAGTCATTTCTTTTGACCCCTGTTATAATTAACTCCTGCTTCACTTTAACAGTTACATTAGTCCGTTCAGTCAAATCACCCTGAAGTCAGAAAGGGGACGTACTGTCACTGTGTAGATGATGATAAGATACAGAGTAATCAGACTCTAAAGGAAGGTGATGTTGCACTTTGTAGTCTGGTGGTCGTTACCATAACGACTTTTCCATTGTGCATCAGTGTTTCTATTGTCTGTGAATTCATAGATCGGAGGTTGAACTCTGACCCGTGAGTCCACAGCAAACTCGCACTTCAAATTGTGGTTTTAGGCTTCAACTGAATGGGGCAAATATTCTCTAGGTCCAAGCGTAATGTAACCGTACCTTTACAAAGCTGCAAATCACCAGGTTAGTGAAAGAGGGAATTTTAGACAACTACTGAAATGCGACCGTTTCAACCTCCAACAGAAAAGATTGAATCTAGTTCCGACAACAAAAAGAGTTAAAATCATTTCTTCAACACAAACGTGGGATTTCTGTCAGAAAAAGGCAGCGGGACACAAATTGTTTAGCTTGAGGAAATCTACGAGAGCTGCTCAGTCAGAGGTCCCAGCTTAAAGGGTCAGTTTACTCTAGTTAATAAAATATATACATCTAATTAAAACTAATGCTTTTTTTTTTTTAAAGTTCAACAGCAACTTCTCTTTTCAGAATTTGGTTCATGGAAACTATTTCCTACCCAAGAGAGATGGTTCCAATCAACGCTGTTTCCACTGTGTTGTGGATCATCCAGGCTAACAGAGACACTGTCTCTGAAAAGAGATGTTGCTGCTGAAAATTAAATGCTAATATAACAATCTCCATTAAATGAAACCAAAACTATCTGACGAGAGATTTCACTAGGTCAAAGAGAGAAACTTGTATTTGGTTAAACTGACCCTTTAATGACACTAAACTTTCCTCCATTGACCTTCAACACACAATTTTTCTAAGCCCCCATTGGTGTCTTCAGTTTTCTGTTAGGAACCTAAAGACATTCAATTAACTGCCACGTGTGACGAGGAAAAGCTGAAAATTCTCACATTTGAGAAGCTGAAAGCAACAAATTCTTACTAGAAAAATGACTGAAACAATTAGTAGATCATCATCAAAATTGTTGCCGCTTAATTTCCTGCCAACCAACTACTCGTTACAGCCTTAGTCTCGTTAATTAAATAGTTGTGAGTTGGTCAGTGTAATGAGTCGGACTGAAAACCCCTGCTTTAAAACCTCTGGCCGCAGACATCGAATGAAAGCAAAGAATTATGGGTACAAGAACCATCTCAACTTCTCCATCCAGCTGCTGAGACAGTCTGGTGATCAGATCCACTATGGTGGCTTGATAACCAGTGTTTCTGTTACCATAGTGATGCTTCAGTGGACAACCTGGATAGACAACCTACCCCTACCCCCACCCCCACCCCCACCCCCAGTACATTCAGGAAATGACATCATACGTACATCACAGCCCAACAACCTTTTCTGTCCATCACTTCTATTTTTTCTCTTTGTCAGAAGCGTTGCCAACGAGAACAAGAAGAGTCAGAGACTGTTGCCACGACTACCGCATCAGTCCTCATCAGGAGGTTAAAGGAAAGAAACAAGTCTGTCTTATAACAATACTCAGGTGTCCGTAGATACTGTTTTTTGTGCTGGAATCATCCGTCCTGATCATACTGTCCATTAAGAGACATGGTCATGATGTGAGACTAAATCCACAGTCCTCATTCTGTGTTAAAATACACTCCAAGTTTATATCAGGCTTCAGCTGTCTGAGTCCAGACGGATCAAAAAGATATTTTCCCAAGTTTCACTCGAAATTCCCACTTTGTGTTACTGTCCCTTCACTGAAGAAAATTTATACCCAAGAACTGTAACTCTGGAAGGTTACAGGAAATAATTTACCCAAAATAAAACACTAATGTCCTTCAACCCCTTTGACTCTAGTTATAGCACCCGTCTCCTTGTAAAGGAAACGCTTTTTAAATTTTATAACCAAAAAGTCACACTGAGTATAAGAGATACTGAAGCACAAACATGTTAGAAATGGAAGTTAATATTTTTGTTTTACTGTGTGAAAAGCTGAATTTTCTTTAAAAAGTTACCAACCTAATTTGTGTAAACTCAGACGGCTGAAGCCTCGAGAAGGAGGACTGTGGAGTTTGTCCCCCACCCTCATTGAAAGTGCATTAGGAAGGGATCTCTTAATGGCAAGAATGACCAGGTGAGATTATTACAGCAAACCTGTTGCAACATACATAGGGGGAACTGATCCTTTAATCCCCTTGTTTGTCACCAAAGGAAAGAACAAAGCTCCCTGCAAGTTAAGCTCTCTAATGAATATGCGTCGTGACAGAACAGGTAGGTGATAGTAGGATTCACCTCCGGACAGGAGCGAGAAGTCGGGCCGCCGCGACGTCACAAAAGCTCTAGGGGTAACAAAAATGACCTGGAAGTCGTTTAAACGTCTGGTGATTTAGTGGCGACTTCCTGGAGATTTTATTTTTGCTGAGCAGCAGCTGTAGCAGGAACCAGAGGGCAATACCTGTCAACATGAGCTGAGTGAGGAGGAGAAAGTGCTGCAGTGAATAAACAGCTCTGTTCTTGAAGTGATTCTAGACCTCTGGGATCAACATGGCGTCTCTCCTCTCTGTTTGAGGCATCAGCATGGCGTCAGTTAGTCCTCGTCCTCAGGGTCACCCGGCTCTACTTGGGCTTTCACACAGGGTGGAAGAGCAGTGTGCAGTCCTCTCTCTCTGCAGCTGTGAAGATGCCCGGGAGCGGCGGCAGAGACCCCTTTGGCAAGGCACCACCAGTCCGCAAGTAGCAGGAGACGATCCTCTGGTCCAGGCGCAGCTGGCGGGGGATGCTGTCGAACGGCTTCGGGTCCAGATCCAGGATGGAGACCGAGTAGGAGAAAGCAGGAGGTCTGGAGGAGAGGAAGTCTCTGAGCCGCCTCTGACTGGAGAGACTGGAGGAGGAGGAGGGTGAAGAAGAGTCTCACCAATTCATCCAATGTTAAGTTTGTGGCAGTTAATGAGACTCTTCCTTCTGAGTGACCAACATCAAGAATAAACTCTTACCCTTCATCATCCTCCTCTTCCTCAGTGCTGGGCACCAGGGCCACCATGATGGAGCAGTCCTTGGCTGTCATGGCGACACGATACTGATGAACCTGAAGTGAAAACATGCAGGAGTTTAATTTAATAAATGATTCACAAATGAATAAACACTAGATGGTGACTTCCCTGTATGACCTCAATAGTGTTTTGTTGTGACCACCAGTTTCTCAGTTCCCATGAGCCTCTGCAGCCACGACTAGGGAGAAGACTCCAACCAGAGCTGCGACATCAGACTACAAGAATATTCAGGACTCGTTGTCGCTGCACCACAGCTACCGAACTGAACCAGAGCCCAAAACTGACAGGATGTTTGCTACAGCTGTCCTCTCTGGGCCACATACTTCTACTTCTCTTAGAAAGTTGTTATGGACACAGTCTTTGTTTCATTTTCAGTGACGCAGATTTTTTTTTTTCCTCAGCTCAGTAACTGGGTTTCCAGCACAACAAAATGCTAATGTGATTTTCTATCCACCGCCATTATTGCTTACATTAGGAGTTGGTTTGTGGAGATAAACAGATGGTGGTGCTAATTTTCCAGTTGGGTACATTAACCCTTTAAAATACCCCGTCCCATGTGTCGGACATTTTGGCCTTGGTAGTGCTGCTGTAGGTGTGTCTTCATCTGTACTGGGCAAATAACACTTTGTTTGAAATATTAAAGTTTTATTTTAGGATCAGCCGATGACAGAGCGGGTTCAGACTTGTGGCTCCAAAGTTATTTATTAACAACAGGCACTACTACAGGCCTTGTATTCCCTTTTCTGTGCCAAAAAAAAATATAAAAATAGGTGAGGCAAAAAACATTTCTACCATGTTTGTCAGTATCTCTTATACTCATCCTGACTTTAAGAGTTTCCTCTCAAAGGAAACCAGTGTTGTGACTGTAATCAAAAGGATTGAAGAACAGTAACCTTTTTATTTTGGGTACCTTATTTTCATGCTTGTGTTCAAGGCGCAACAAGTTGACTAAATTAAAAGGAGCGCCAGCAAAAGCTCAAACGGTGAAAAACAATGTAGAAAGCATGATGGCAATATGCCATTTGTCTGTTTGATGTATTAATGTGAGGAACGTTACAGTCTCTCATCACTCCACACAGATCTGACTTCACCTACTGCCAGTTCTCGTCTCTTCAGTCAAACACTTCATGTGCATCATGATTTATTTGGAAAATATGTCTTTTGTAATGTGTTGCATTGTTCATTTATCAAGACATCAACTATTCTAACTCAGCCGAGCCAGAAAACTTTCCACTTTTTTTTAATGCGCAAATAAAAACAGGTGGATGGAAAACCAGTCAGTGTTTGTACTGATGATTTGAGCAGAGTTAAAATGTTCCAACAGACAGTCAGCTGACACTGTGGGAGAAATGTAACAGCAGGAAACTTGGACCAGACACAGTTTCCGGCTCTCTGTGTGACTCAGTGCGACTGGGATAATTGGGAAAATGTTAAATCAGCCTAACCTTGGCGACGGCGTACTCCACAGAGCCGTCATCATCAGTCGGACATTTCTGCAGCTTCTCCATGAAGGCCTCGTTGTACGGCCCGTCTATCTGATGATGGGTTCTGGCACAGACACAGACAGGAAGCGAGGTCAGAGACCAGATGATCACCGAGATCAATCTACACAGTTTTCTTCTGGTGCGCGTTAACTGAGTGCTACCTCTCCTTGGGGAAGTCCTGCAGGTGTTGCTCCACTCGACGGTACAAAGGATGAAGTCCCTCAATGTCCAACGTGTCCAACATCTGAGTCTGAAGAATCCTGAACAAAACAGTGTCGCTGGGTAAACCCTGAGAGCCTGCACACACACACACACACACGGACAGACAGACAGACAGACAGGTGTTCAGAGGAGGGAGGTCATCATTTCTGGTCTTGTCAAACAGCTTCAGGTCAGAATTCTGGACAATGAACTGTTTAAAATCAAGACGAGTATTTAATGTCTCAAAAACAAGCACAAATGTTTTTGGTCAGGTTTTCAGTTTCATATGTTTACATAATCAGATTCTTATGTCGTGAGCAAAATGTTTGTGCTGAAAAGAGTCATGTGCTTCTTTCAAACCACAAGCTTTTCTGAAGGAGGCTGCTGCACAAGAAAACCCTTTGTCAGAGAGGAAAGAGACAAACAGGCTGCAGATAGATCTGTTCGACTGATCTAGAGACACTCAGAATTCACACCAGAAAAACTAGAATTACTTGCCTTATGGTCGTCATGGTCGACAAACTAGTCAAGTTTCCGGAAATATGGTCACAACTGCCACTTCCTGAGCTACAAGATTCAATACCAGCCTCAAGTGTTTTTACAGAGCATTATGATGTCGCAGTGAAGTTTACCTTTGACCATTTGGCTATAAAATGTCATCAATTCATAGTTTTATCCTATTAGACATTTGTGTTAAATTGTGTCATAACTGGCATATGAAAGTCAAAGTGACCTTTGACCTTTGACCATCAAAACCTAATCAGATCATCCTTGAGTCCGAGTTAGTGTTTCTACCAAAATTTGAAGAAATTCCCTCAAGGAAACTGGAAAACTGAATGCCTGAAGCCGCAGCTGACAACAAATAATCACAGAATTTGGAGATTTTTCTTTTTTCTTTTTTTTTTTTTTAAATGACGAGAAACAACTGAGTTTCAAAATAGTTGCCAATTAATTTTCTGTCAATTAACTAATGGATTAATCGCTGCAGCTTTAATAAGGACAATAAATGAACGTAGTTACAAGTTTTTCGTTGACGGATTCGAGGGCTTAAGGACAGAGTGTGTCATAGGATGTACAGACTAAGGCCAATTTGTGATATTGGGCTATATAAATAAAACTGACTTGACTAGTAAATTGAAGATGTCAGAGAGTTTTAAGATCCTTTCAGCTGCAGCTGAGCAGAGCTTAAAGCTCTATTAAAAGACCTGGCTGGACACAGAAAGAAAACAGATTGGTAGACAGGCAGGTTCTGACCGTGGCGAATCCTCTCCTTGTTGAAAAGACTGGCTTCACAGAAGCTCCGCCCTTCTCCTCGTCTGTCCGTCACCAGACCTCCATCTCCTCCTCCACCACCACTCAGCAGGGCGTTCACCAGGACCTACAGAGAGAGAGAGAGAGAGAGAGAGAGAGAGAGATACAGAGAGAGAGAAAAAACCAGGTTAATATGCTCTCTGCCCTGTAATTGCAACATGAGCAGAATTTGATCCGTTGGTGAATCCTGCTGTTGGTATCGGTACGTTCTTAGTTTATTAGCCAGCTCTACAACACCATCACACAAATACATATTTATTTTTCATCAGGACACTTGTGTATATATCCGTTGATGTTTGTGTGGATTTACCTGGATGAAGTCGTTCAGGACAGCTTTGCCAGTCATGTGACTGTTGATTCTGTTGTTTCCGTACATGAAGTACGGTCTGAGATGATGAAGCAGAGAGTTCAGGTCCAACGAGTCGTCACTGCCTTCTTTACTGCTGTAAATACACTGACCACCCTAAAAACACACAGACAGGTCACAGACTGATAAGTGAAATAATCATAATTGTCTAATGCTGTTGAATTTATTTATTTTCAAAACACTTGGTTCTGAATTTCTATAGCTTTGACACATTTGAGGATGAATTTCTCAGAAAATCTCTCACAGAAAAACAGAATTATATGGTTCACAGTGAAAAGGCTGAACCAGAACTAAAAAGAGATGAAGTGCAGAGAAATCTGGTTTACTGTTATGTCAAAGTCTCCATCTGTAGCTGTGTTTTGAGTCCAGGCAGTAATAGAAATACTCTTCATACCTATTCAACGTGTCATAAAAATTACATCAGCACACTGTAACACTGCAGAGTGGTGCGCCTTGAGTTCATGCTTCCTGCTCATATCATTCTGTTAATCTCTCCACTCCGAGATGCTCCATGTGTTCATTTGTTTTTGATTTGACGGAAGCATCAATCGTTCAGAGAAAAGTCACACATTTCAAATACCAACTCTGAGTAACTAGGACTACCGCCTCAAGGTTGTATGATCCCACCAACCAGTCAAGTTGGAGTTTACATCCATGTTAAAAAAACCTAGGCAGGGGAGGACTCAGCTGTTTTGGTGCCCTGGGCAAAACCTTTTACCAGGAGCCTTTCACCTGAAACAGGTATTGCTTGCTGTAATCATTCCTCCTGTCCGTACTGACTACTTAGAGCTTCTTACCTAATGTGCTTTCAATGTAAAAGATGGGGGACAAAGTTCACAGTCCATAATCTGTGCGAAAATATGTTTTTAAGTTCATCTGAAGCAATTATGAAACTCAGACAGCCATCTGAGTAAGACTTGGTAAGACAAGCTGAGACGGAGGTAGTACTAAATACACTTTAATTATGCTTTTCTTTATTTTCTGTCATTTATATAATGTTACAATGTTGGCTGTCCATATCAAACGTGGCCAAAGTTTCATATGATGATGTAAACGTATGTAAAAGTAAATCCCCTGTCAGACAAAAGCTAAAGGTGTCAGACTGCTATGAACACAAGGTTTCAAATGGTTTTTTTCTACGTCAGCTCGTCACAGATTTCAGGCGTTTTCTTGGATTTTAGTGCATTTCCCAAACATACAACTATAAACAGAAGCATATTTTATATACAAACTGTGGCTGAAAGACTAAAGCCACAAGCAAAGTTTGTGTTATAGTGGTCATATAGGCACAAATTGTGAACCAATCTTTGTATAACCTGTAGTTGTATTGATCGACTGTGTTGCTAAAGGGGCTGGATGTTGTGACACAAGCACACAACGCACAAAGCTTTCACATTATACAGTGAAGGATTGAGACGGACAGGTGTGGCTGTGGTTGTGTCTCACCTTGAAGATTTTGAAGTTGTTCTGAGGTTCTTCTATCAGGTGTCTGATGGCAAAGTGCATTCTCTGTCTGTTCCTGAGCAACACAAGAGAAACCAGGGAAGATAATGTTCAGCAGCAGAACAGTACAGCAGCTTTATTATCAGTAGCTGAATCTGCACTGTGGAGTAACAGTGAAGAAAATGTTGAGTCTGCAGTGTTATATATATATTGGACTGGATTATACTTAAAGGTGTTTCACTCCCATATTGTCTCAAACAACTACAAGATGTGCAGGTTTACATCACCAGCTGCACTGGACCATAACTAACAAATATTAGAAACATGTCAAAGAACATTTTAAATGTCACCGTCAGTTGCAGTAATCTCACCCTGAGAACAGGTCTAAAGGACAGTACAGACTGCGTGACTTCCATTTTCCATTGGCCACCTAGAGAGAGAGGGAGAGAGGGAGAATACAAACAAATGAAAGACAAAATGTCAAAGAGAGACGGAAGAAAGTTTGTAGTTCTGTAGCTGTACAGTAGTATTGTTCTGTATTGCAGCTATAGCCTAATGTGGCTGTACTGTAGTCCTTCGGTTATTCAAGTTTTTGACAGGAGGCGATCAGCTAGAAGGAAGACGTCTCACTTGGATTTGTTGGAATTACAAAAACATTCGGTCCACACGTAGTTGTACAGTGATGTTCCAGAGCGGAGCTTCTTCAGGAATAATCTTTGTACAAACATCAGCTTGCAGAGAGCACACAAACCTTTACAGTGGTTGGTTGTAGTTACCTTGTAGTGTTGGTGCATGCAGAAACGACACACTTTGGTCTTGATGTCTTTGCTGACATGTTTGGAGGACGGCAGGAAGCCACATTTAGGCTGAAATCACACCACAGAGAAAACAGCAGCTGAGTAACACACAGACACACACAGTCACACTCATGTGACTCCTCATTATAGCTCAGTATTTCTGGGAGACAGTGATGACATTCACAGGCAAACATTTCTGGAACTGTTGCTGCTTATCAGGAGGAAGAACATAATTTGCAAGATATGGAGTTTTATTACTGAGCTGAAACTGGAATGAAAATCAGTTTTAAAACTAATGTTGGATATAATGTTAATAAATTAACTTTGTTTGTGCAGTTCTAGGAATAATTATTCCTTGAAATAATGCCAGTGCTACTATTACATTTAAAAACAATCTTTGTATGTGTGTGTACCTTGATCTCGATGCAGAGTGGAGGAGTGTGTGTTGGCTGGTGAAGGGCTGGACATGTCAGGTTGGGCAGACAGAGAGCACAGCCGCTGTAGATGTCCATCACCTTATCACACCGCCATGCTGACACACAGACAGACACGCACGCACACACACACACACGCACGCACGCACGCACGCACAAACACAGAGAGAAAGAATGTGATAATTTGCTGCATTTCCTGAATATCTTTGGGTGAGTCTTTTTGGACTATTGTTTGAAGGTTCTTCCTTTAGACAAACATTCTGTTGACGCCTTTAAAAGGCTGAAGACTCACTTGTTCAAACAGACCTTTGTCTCACCTTGTGTTTGTGATTTTGTGTTTTTAATGTCTTTCTGTGTTCAATATTGTATTGTTTGTTTTCTTTTTTTACTACTTTTATGACGTCATCTTTAATAATTTTACTTGTGTGAAGCACTTTGGGACGTTGTTGTTGTTGAGCTAAGCTGAGCCAACTGCTGGCTGTAGCTTCATATTAACCGTACAGACGTTGAGCGGCATCCATCCATTTCTCTGATTCTTGGCTGGAAAGCTAATATGCATATTTCCCAAAATGTCAAACTAATCATTTCTCAGATTTCAATATTAAATACTACCCACAGAAATAAATAAAATCATTCTTACCTGGTCTTTGATGCTGAACTTTGATTGACAGCTGTCGTACAAACTCTAGCGGCAGTTTGACAACTTCCTGTGGAGAAGATGAAGTCAGTTGGTTTGTGAAGAGAACATGTCCACCATCATTGAGCCAACAGCTTCAATGAAACCCTGATATAATGTTATCTTTCTTATTGTACAGATACTAACAATCACAGTCATCATTAAGCACCAAATACTGATTTAAAATTATTTAATTACTGTGTCTTAAGTGCAGTCCACATGTACAAACACCAGACCACCTGTTAGGAACCTGCTCTAACATTTGAAGGAAAAATTAAAATGTTAAATCCAACTTGCAGCTTAGAATTAAAATTAAAATTAGGCACCATGTGACTTGGAGAATGTTGTTCATGTGCTAAAACCCTGCAGGCTTCAACAATATAACTCACTGTTTCTAGGAATTTGTGACGCCAGAAAACTGTTTTTTTTCACCCAGCTCTGAATAGATTATATATTCCAACTGGATCACACTATGCTTAAAGACAACCCCTCGATTTCAACAGTGGGGGTAAAATTAGTCCACCAAAAATGTTGATCAGTGACTGAACAAAAGCTGAATAAAGTCTGCAGTGGTGGCAGCAAAAAGACTCATGAGGTTGTGATCTTTTCCTGCTTGTTAACTGAAATGGTTTCTGCCATTCAAATGGAAAGGAGTCATTTCTGGAATAGAAACTACAGAGGGTGGTATCAGAATCTGAATATTTGATTTTTCATGACTCCACCAAACTTGTGTATTTTATTTTGTCATGTGTCCGTGGTTTTTGCTTTTCATCATCTGTAGATATTGTTTCATTTTTAGAAACACTCAATATTATAGCAAATGTTGTTTTTAAATGTGCGGTTTTAAAAAGAGACGATTTTGAGCCTTGTGTAAAACTGTCCATCACGAGTCCGACAACGTTATACAATGCTGAATCACTGGAGCGCCCTTTTAATGTTTTGTAAGGTAAAAAAAAAAGAGCAATAAAAGATGAAAAAAAACATAAACATACTGAATGACAGCAAACAGTGCCTTACCCCACTGTGGATGAACTTCTCTCCCAGCAGGCTGCTCATCACATTAGAGCTGAAGTCAACAATGTTCTGGATCTGCCTGAAGGCCTGCTCTGCTGTCTGGTGGACAAACACACAGAGACGCAGGCAGGCAGGTAAACACATAGGTAAAACGCAGGTTACAACCTGCTCTGAGACTTGATATCATATGTTGACAGAGCAGTGGAGTTATTTACCCACTCACAAAGACACAGAACACCACAAAGTCATCTCAGTATCTGTCTTCACTATAACAACAACTGTTGTGCTCATGACAGGCGTTTCCATAGTGACAAACAGTCCAACACTCAGAGCTTTGGAGACAGGATTAAGGATAAAGACGTCATCTTTCGACAAAATGAGCGTGAAAAATAGTGAAAGGAATGGCCATAGAGATAATCTTTATCTATAGAGTACTTTTTTAAACCCACAGTACAAAGTGCCTCACAGATGGACGCAGCTCTTCAGATCACATTACAGGTTGTGAACATTAATTAGGCTGCTGCTAAAAACTGTAGTGTTGACATCTTTAAGTTATTATAGTCTTTAGTTACTTGCAAATGCTGAAAAGCAAACCTCACAAGATTCAATAAGATCACGTGGATTCAATACTGGATTTGAACTGGATAAAATAGTATCAAACCCCGTTCATATTGGTTTGCTCTAGGTTTTCCACATGAACATGATGGTGACGTGATTGATATAAACTGCGTATGAAGCAAAAGAACGCCTGTCAGTATAATGCAACACAGTTCAACAGCAGCACAAACTGTTTTTAACAAAAAGTTTTAATAAAAAGAACATTATACCCTTCATGAATGTAGGAGTTATTACAGGACTGTTGTATTAGACTGCATTAGCAAAGGGACCCTAATAAAGAGGTGATTTACATTTACACATTTGGCACTTTTATCCAAAGCTATATAGGTGAGTGAGGGACAACACTAAAGCTTCAGTGGGCAATTAAGTCAATCTTTTTAAAAAGAAGACAGGATTTCCTCCAAAGTTAGGGGATTAATACTGCTTTGTGAAATGGGCGAGTGTGGATTATAGATTAATTCTAAATATTGACACGTTTTCCTTCTGTGTCTACAAAAAAACATATAAAAATAAACCCACAACTACATCAGAAAACCTTAATAACTCTGATTTGGCTGTTGTCTGTTAGTCCTGGTATTAAAAGTCCTCAATCAAATTCAGAGTGATAACAGCAGATGAGCAGCCAGTAAATTTGAATTTGAGGGATGGGTGGGGCAACACACTGGTTAACATTGGGATCGGGGACTGTGCCTTCAAGCTTATAATCTGACCAGGATGTAAGATCAACTGCTGTTCCACTGACAATGAATTGAGCTCTTAGTAAATGGAGCCTTGTACTATTGCACTGAGCCATCACACTAAATTAATGTCTGTACTGCAGCCCTGCTGACAGGTATGAACCAGAAGTTAAACCTCACCTACAGTTCATGTAACTATCGGTTTTCTCCTCTCAGTCATGGATCGAACAGCCTGACAATCATTGTCAGGATGATTGACAGTTCTTGTTTTCACTCAGTCATCAACAGCAATCGCTTGTTGACATCTGACTGACTAACTGTAAAAACCAGTTTAACACCACCGCCTGCGTGTGCATACTGGGAACACTGTGTAAAACCATGACACTGTTTGAAGTCAAATGTTTGATTTGATTTGATAAAGTGTTGTTATTTTATTTAATAAATAGCTGGAGACTTCATAAATAAGTATATGTGCGGGTGTTGTTTGATGATTTGACAAAGACACAGTTATCATTTGTTGTGTTGTGTATGTCGTCTATGCTCTGCAGCCTATGGGCTTTTTAACCTGTTACACAATTTTAGCTTTAAGTCCCAGGTATGAGGTATCAGTGATCAGGGACTTGCTGCAGCTGAGAATTTAAGTTTAAAGATTTGTCATTTAACGGCTCGCTCTTGCTGTAACAGGTCTTCTGACAGTAGCCATGAGGGAAATCCAATTGTTGAACTGCTCAAACTGCAGACCAAAATGTTTAACCTGTCAGACTGTCGACAGACTGGGACACCTCTGTAGCACTGATGGTTAAGGCACATACCACATAACCACAACATCCACAGTTAACCTCCCAGCTGGGGGATCTGTGTTGCATGTCATACCCCTCTCTATCCCCACACTTCCTGTCTGTATCTCTACAACAATTATCAAATAAAGAAAAAAAAATTTTTTTTTTTTAAAACAATAATTGAAAAAAGACCCCAACAGATTATTTGAGAGTTGTTCATGCAACTGCTTTAAAACTGAACATCAAAAAACAGCCAAGGACAGCTAATTTGGTTGTAATTGGACCCAATTCTAAAATAAGTGTGAGTGAAAATCCGCCCTAATCTGTACAGTGTCTGTCGTAATCAACGAGCCAACATTAACTCAAAAGTCGTTTCACATATGAACTCCATACAATGTCTGGAAAATCAGGTCTGGACATTGTCTAGAGTTGCCCTTTCACACATGTAACACAAAAGTAGAGATTGTCCAAGTGACACGTGGTCTCACCTACTGGATATAGTTATTTAAGGCGAGGTGTGGCAGCTGGGTGAAGCATGCAGGAGAAATGACAGACATGTCATCCACAGGCCCACTCACTGACTGAATTCTACAGACAATGAGTATTCACACATCGGCTCAATCGGACATTATATGGACTTTACACTGGCAGGGTAAAGTCTGTTTAATGTTGGATTCAACTGATTTGGACATACAGCTCCTTTAGGTAATGTCTAGAAAAGTTCAGGGTTGCAGTGCATGTGAGAAAGCAGCTGAGGTGTAAACGTTCCTGTGTCACATGTTCAGCATCAAGATGTTCTTACTGAGCAGTAATTTGTTTCAGCTTCAAACACACAGAGAAACTCATATTTACCTGTGGTGGGTTTTCAGAGTCCTCTGCTGGATACTTGAGCAGACGGAGAACTCTGGAAATCTGGAAGGAGAAAACAGAAAAGATCAGGGGAGCCTCATTAAAACACAGGACTCACAACTGAACAACTGAGCAGGGTTAGTCCACAAGTCTCCAGCAGAGTCTTCAGCTAAATTGAAATTGCTGATACAGTTTTCCCACTGTGCATTGGGAACAGTAAATCAATTCTGCAAAGTCTAAGGCAAATCATGGAAAAATGACTGAAAACATTGGTCTACTGAGTTGGGACAAGTGTCCCTGTCAAAAGAACTTACAAACACAATATAATGGTTACAATACACTACAATGAACTCTTCTGTCAGCACTAGGGTGAGTTCTTCTGTCAGAAATCCATATACCTGAGAATGTGTTGACAGAACAGATATCAGGAGATTTTAGCAGCAAGTATCTGTGCCCACATGAAACCAAAAGGTTTTTCCTACACAGAAAATTAAGAGGCAGAATTTTGTGTCACCTCCAGCTCTCGACAAATTTCTTCATGAAAAACACTACTTACTAACAACGCTTCACTCACTGGATTTCTGTCATTTGTAACTGCAATTGCAGCATACGCTGAGGTGGTGGCGCTGTATCGTAATCAGCACAGTGCACTGGGAAATGCACTGCCAAGACAACCAAAGAGGAAGAATTTTTCCTCAAGGTTTTCCTCCAAAGAGCGTCAGTTTTTTTCCCTACAGCAGGAGTATGTCGGGCAGTGGCACCCTGATATTTCATGGTTTTTCATACAGGTGAATACTGTTTCCTTTGCATCCAAGCACATCCAATTTCTTAAGAAAGGTTTCCTAAAATTACATTACACACCAATCAGCAATAACTTTAAGATGAGTTCACTAGGAGAAAAATAATGAGAGCACTTGAAACAGTGCAGACATCACCTTATTATTACAGGCAGTATAAAAGTAATAATTCATGTTATCAATGAGATGCAGTAAATTTGTCAGGTGTGAAAGTAGTGCACAACCACAAGAAATGGAAGGGACCAGTGATGGAGAGGATCAGATTCATAGAGCAAGACAGGATGTGTAGTCAAAGCAAGGGTATTCAGTTGCCAAGTCACTAGTACCAACACAAATCCAGATGTCTATGTGATTTTAACATCACTCTATTCATCTTCCCCAAAACACTTTAAACTACCTGATTTTAGGATTTACATGAACTCCTAAATTACATTGTAAAAAAAAAAAAAGAAAGAAAAAGGTGTTTGAGTCAGTTGAAGGCAGGTACACATACATATGTGTGCACATGAACCAGATTGCTCAGAAAATCAGGTTTTGCATGAGATCAGGCAAAGTGTAGCTGCAGCTGTAACCTGGTCACTATAAAAATCCACATTTTTTTGAATGGATGCTGCAGTCAGAGGTTTTACAAACATTTTCTCCAAGCCTGTGTTTAAGATATGTTATTTTGTCCAACTAACAATCCAAAATTTTAAAAAGTACAATTTACTGTCATGTATGACATAGAAAAGCAGCAACTCATCACATCTGGTTTCAGCTTCTCTCAGAGGCTGCAACCACAAAATATTTGGCATCTTTGTTTGAAAAATTACTGTAACGATTAACCAATCATGGAAATAATGGACGATTTACTTTCTTTCAGTGGACTAATTGATTAATCTTTGCGGCTCTGAAACACACAACTCAATTATCGCCCAGTCCTAGAAAACAAAATGTGACTAATACATCGTTAAATCCATTCCTTGCTGGTTACAACACTGCTGATGTGATGCCATGCCCTCTTAAGTCACCGATTGCTCAATAACAACACGATCAGAACGATCATGTGAATGAGACTTTCCCACAGACTGTCACACAGAGAGGGGGGATTTGGGAGGCACGGTGGCACCACCCTGACAACCCAGCGTCTACCAGCACAGATTAACCTACATGGAAGTAAACTCGGAGAAGACTTGACGAGCAGCCCGGTACAGTGTCTCTATCGCCTGGATGGGAAACCTGCTAACGGCTAAATTAGCTCCCCATTAGCTCCTCAGGAATTTAGATTTTATGACTTAAATCTACACAGTCAGTGTGTGACTCTGCCTGGGCATAAACATACATGCAATTTCTAATCACTTGAGTGGGGATTTAACATTGTTTCTTCCGTGTAACGATATTTTTCATTAGATTGACTAATCAGAACTCTTAGCAGCTGGCTAGCAAAGCTGGCTAAGGTAGCGGACACAGGCTAATGGTAACGGCGGTAAATAAAACTATGGCAGTTGACATTTCAGTCTTCAGTCAAATTCCCCAGACATTTACTACAAAGTTTCCATGGGCAGCAGCGCCAAGATGAAGCTTATTTAGAGTTAGAAAAGTGTGAGTCGGACGGCTTGTGTCCTCCTGAATTTGGATTAGCTTCGTGTTAGCCTAGCTGACTCACCTGTACGTGTGAGACCACCAGGCTCTTGTTTCCTTCTCCGTGATACTTCCAGTCGTTTTCATCCATTTTGTCCAGCTCCATCACGTCAACGACAACAAGCCAAGCTCCTGTTAACGACCAGACAGTGGCACACGACGGCACGGCAGCAGACAAGTACTCCAACTGGTACTACTGGCAGTTGATCAGACGCACTACAGTACCGACTACCGCTGCTGCCCGGCCCCGGATGACAAAACCACTTACCAAAATACTACTTCCGAGTGGGCGTACATTAAAACTGTAAAGGTAAAAAAGGTGTTACAGATGAAATTAGTTCAAGCAAGTAAATTCGCAATTTAACAAGAAAAAAAATAATATTTCGGAAAATATTATTTAAAAAGGCATTCCAGAGGATCCTGGCTCTTTATATTAACAAAAGGCTGTGGTTAGTTCCTTCATATAGCTTGAATGTTATCATGTCTGCACTGGTTAAACGTTCACAGTGCATTATGTAGTGTTAAAACTTGCCATATTAGTGCAGGATGTGGTAATTGTACGAGAAAAAGTAATATAATTTGAGAATAAAATCAGTTTTGAGGAACATGCTGTAATCTTAGAAAAAATGTTATATGAGAATAAAGTCATTGTTTTATTTACAAAAAGGAATTAGTACCTATATACAAAAATACAAAGATAGATTGCGGTAGAGAAAGAGTACTTTATTAATCCCAAAGGTAGATTGCTGTGTTACAACAGCTACTTCACGTGTCACACAAAAACAAATGAGGTAGGTTAAAAAAAAAAAGGCAAAAAATTAAAAGACCAAATTATATACAACAATTATATTGTATACAATAAATAAAACAGACTAAAGAAAATATGAAGATATCGAATGCTTTGTTTTGTTTTACTGATTTTATTTCAAAGCCTTTTCAGAGTTATTCTGGTTAACTCTGTCTAGTTTGATTCGCTCTCTCATTGACAGGATGATGAACAGCTGCCCTAATGTCCCGCCTACTCAGCTGTGATTGGCCAGAGCACGTAGAACCAGATGACAGGTGGGGCAGGGGGTGGGTCCATGTATTTTTGACAACTTTATGATTGACGTGAGATGATCGAGCAGAAGTGGAAACGGTTAGTAGCTCATGTGATTAATGAGTAACACCTGCATGTATATGAGACTGAGCTGCGGGAATGGAAAAATACAACTAAAGTGTTATGATTATATTATAACTTATTCAAACTACCTGTGAACAACCTAAGCATTTCCATTTTATGATATAACATCCATATACTTCACTACAATCCAGAGGGAAATATTGTACTTTTTACTTTCCGATACATCTATTAAACTGCTTAAGTAACTATTTACATAACAAATGAAATACAAAACCTGTGATTTCTTTTACATAAGAAAAGGATCTGAATATTTCCTCCAACCCTACCAGGAAATATCAAGCTCTCCTTTATTGGAACTTTACATACAAGTACAGTTTCAGTCCTCAACTGCGAGTCACTGTCACTTAAGAAACTGGATGGTCAAACATACTATGGTCTGTGACTCATTTGACTAAGAAGTTTGGAAATGTTTTACAGTATGAAATGTTTTTGTTATAAATTTAATTTCACTTGATTTGTTTGACTATAATAAATTAACAAATGTCACTCTAATTCTCTTAGACTATTGAGAAAAAGAGGTACACTCTAATATTCTTACAGATTTGAGACCTCTCTGTATTTGAGGTATCTGAAGCAGCTTACCAACAAATATAATAGTTAAAAAACCTTTCCTAGATAAAGTTTTAACAGTTTTACCTTAGCAAGCAGTGAAGAAAAATATATTCTATGAAAATGAGGCTGCAGTTCTTATCTGATTCCACATCAGGACAAAAAGGTGATTTTTAAAATGTATATTTGTAAGTTTGTTATTCTTGACAAAAAAAAGGTCAAATTCGGATTATAATACGTGTGGGTTCGGTCAGAGATATTATTGCAGGTTTTTTGGGTTTCTTTACAGAGCTCCAGTTTAAGGATCTAAAGTTGCACAACTGAATGTCACAATTGTGTAACTAATACATTTAAACAAAGATCTGACAATTAAAATGATCTTTTTGAGTATCTCAAAGAAAATATTTTTATTTACTTTTCATATATGTCTTCCTGACAGGAACGCGCTTCAGTGCCGTTCAGAGAGTTAAACACTACTCCGTCTGCTTACATATCATTCTTTGATGAGAAAAATTTCTAGAGCTTCAAAAACTGTAACATTATGCATTAATCAGTTTCATCATAAGAGGTGGTGGACTACCAAGAGACAGATTCCTGCAAAATATGCTGCCTCATTGCAGACGTCAAAAAGTATGCGGATGCCACACTGTCATGTTGTCCTGTGTTGTGTTATGTTTACGTTTTTAAAATACATTAGCTGATAAATAATTATGAGAAACTTTTTCAGCTTTCAAAACTCGACCTGTGCCTCAGAAAGCCATCATCTGTCCGGATTTAAGATTAGTTCAGGCCTGAAGAGAAATCCACACAGCAGCTCATTATTTATAAATCAGAATGTTTTAATATGTATAAAAACAACGAGAAAAACAACACACACACACACACACGCACACACACTATCAGGAGACAGGCGTTCTATACATGACAAATCCTACAGAAACAGAGGACATGTGATATCTACTGTGACGACTCAGCTGCTTCACGCTCTCTGTCGGCTCCTGTGTGTGATCCCGCCTGAGGGGGTTCCCTGTGACGCTGTGCTCTGGTTGGGAGAGGAAACAGTCTGTACACCAAACAAGCTGCGCACTCACAGTCTGTACATGACATCAGGATTTGTGTCCCTTTGTTTGAGCCTATTGGTGCTCCTCCACAAGTGTACATAGCAGTGATCAGTCCATCCCTCCAATGTCATGCTGTTTGTACGACTGTGAGACCAGGCTCCCTGCAGACAAACACAAATACTGTCAGACTGACACATCATGACCAACAAGACACTGCTGACACATTATCCTCCTTAGATTAAACTATTGTGAATTCTCAAATAAATAGCAGAAATTGAGTGATGGTCAAGTCTCAAATAATAGTCAATACGGAGAAAAACACTGGAAGAAGAGTGAAATTTACTTCACATGATAAATTCAGTATAGGGCACAGGGGGAAACATTTAACCTGGCTCTATACAACGTTCAAAAATGCATCTTTCAACACATCTTAAGCTCACAAATAAACATGTATCTTGTTTGTTTAATGTGTACACAAACAGAAATGCAAAAAACACCAGTTTGACAAACAGCAGTCAGGGTGATGCCTGTGTGCAGTTTCCTGAAGTCTTGTTATCACAGTGAGGTTGCCAGGTTTGGCATCATCCTGCCTGTACAGAGACCAAACCCAAAACTCATCGACTGTAGACTGTCCAACAGCCAACACTGTAGCCGATGACACTGCACAGAAGCACTGGCTGAATGGATACACTGTTGTTTGAAGAAAGAAGTTCATAAATTCCCCCAAAACAAACTTTCTTTTAAGTGCATTTAAAAAACCAATGTTATCCATCTAAGCATCCCACCTCCAGTGCAGTTATTCATTGAATAATAATGGCCTGTTCACTGTAAGCTGTACATCTTGGACTCTGGGGAAAATCTTTATTTATACTGCACACCTGCAGTGTCTTGTAGCCATTTACTTTTATTTGAAGCTCAAAGTAGGATGAGTTCAGACATGAATACAGACTGAAACACGTACACTGGCACCCCACATCACTCCGACACACAGAAACAGAAACGACAGAACCTGAGCGGCGCTGCTGCAGACAAACGTTTATGTCACATGGCAAGCCCAGGGAGCGAGGTGGGAGTGGGAGCAGGAGGGTCAAAGGCCAAGCAGGAAGTAGATGTAGACTAGCCAGCTAGCCTGCAGGGAAACAAGCTGTACCATCCCACCGTTAGCCACGTCAACACCCATTTGCCAACCACAGTCCAACTTCGCCAATGTTTAAATGACAGCAAATTAGTCAGAATGAGGCTGAGGTTAGCAGAGGTTATACAATCATAAAGCCACAGTCTGGAAGAAATAAAGCTATGTAGGTATAAGAGCAGTCAATGTAAATTCTGCTACAGTAAAACTACATGTGACTAGAAACAACTTGTTTCTAAATCAGACAGTTGTTGGATCAGATGTGGACAACTGATCATCGAATTATTCTTTACTGGTGTTTTCTAATGTCAGATCTTTATTAGATTATGTGGTAATATTTTAGTAGAATGACAATTACACTTAAAGGATCAGTGTGGTGTTATTAATTTGGAAATTAACAATGAAAAGACCAAACACCAATTAATTAGTCCGTCTCAGCCTCAGAACTCTGTCTGTTCCAGTCAGCCCCAAGCCCATGATTTCCTACTGAAGATGTAAACGTTTAAAAACAGATCATTAATATTTGATTTCATTTTTAAAAAGGTTCAGTAATTTCCTGAAACGCCTGGTCATTGTGTCACTGCTATCATTTGTTGGGGTGTGCCATACCATATTGTTCACGTTGACATATTTATGTCATGACTATGTACAGCAACAACAGTATGACTGTAAGCAAACGTAAAGTCGCTGCTGGCTTTGCTGTGAAAGAATCAGTGGTAATCAGATCAGCAAGTCACAGTATTGAGTGTAGTATTTAATCATATATCTATTGTTATCACAAACATATTTTGCAATATATTGATAGTATTTTAAAGCATTGTCATTGCTTATAAGATGAGACAGTTACAGTCTGGAATAATAATCTATTTATAATTTTTGGGTGATAACTGGTCAAACTGTGATATACGGGTTGTTTTGAGTTCTGACCTCCAGACTGTGGCTTTACTGTGGGGGTCTATCAGTGAGCTGTGTGGTTGGGAGGGGTGGGGTGGGTGGGGGGGTGGGGGAGGGTGTTGGTAGGAAGCAGTACAGGGAGGGGTTGGGGGTGCTTTGGACACAGGCTGGGTTGGTGGGGTGTCAGTCAGACTAGCAGGGCAGCAGGACTAGCAGAGCTCCCAGACTCAGCAGCAGCAGCAGCAGGGGCGGTGGCGTGCTTACCTGGGGCCAGGCCCCCCTCTGCCCTGCCCTTCATCCCTCCTCCTCCTCCTCCTCCGCCTCCAACTCCAACTCCTGGGCCAGAGCTGCCCAAGGCTTCCACGGGGAAGGAGGGCCGTTCGCCCCTGTAGGGCTTCGGCCTGAAGGGGAAGTCTTTGTCTTTACCTTTGGAACCTTTGGGCCGACCTGCTGCCTTCTTCTTGGACTTGCCATCCCCCTTCACACCAAGTAGGGGGTGAACCTCTGAGGAGAGAGAGGACAGACCAGGGATCAGCTTTGTCACAATAACGGAAAATCTAATGTTATCAATTATTCATATGCTAATAGACATATGACAATGATGAATCACTGGTATTCAATTGCCTCTAGTGAAATTGTCTCAAGTTTAAATCACATTTTCATTACATGATAACATTTGTTAATTAAGACTAAACACAAAGTACTAGTACTAGTGCTAAAGATGATGGAGTGTCACTAGTTTTGCTCATACTTAATAATTAATAATAATTTTAACCAGATGAGGGGGCCTGGACGTATATTTATGGCATCGCCAGTTTTACTAAAAACAGAGGGGAACATCAGTGTCTGTACTAACAAAGTCTGTGTCAATCCATTCAGTAAATGTTGAGATATTTTGCTGTGTGAAAATTTTGACCTCATAGTGACGCTACAGGAAAATTCAGAGGATCACCAATATCATTAGGATTCATCATCTGTGACATTTTAGTCTGAACCAAAGTGGTGGACCAACAGACCAACCTACTTACCGGGCTGCTTGTGTGACTGAATGACAAACTAGAACCGACTCGAATTACTTAGTGCATGAAAGCAGCATTGGAGTTAAGCTGAGAAAGTGAGAGCAGCTGAGTGTTGAGTGTGACATGATTCAGTTGTTTAACTGATGAAATTGGTGCTGTGGAAACGTACATTGTAATGACAACAGGTTACCATGGAGCAAGTGTTGCATTCACATCAACAGCAAATTAAAGAAATAAAAAAAGGACCAGCTCAGACAACAGGGGGCTTCTTGTACAAATATGATCAAAGAGGGGAAATAAAAATGGCCTGCTTTTAATTTCCTGTTTCCAGTTGATGGAAATAAAGGTCCTGTCCAGTATCTAGTATGTAAAAACCAGAACCCTGACACGGCTTCTGATGGGCGTATTTATTGTTGCGCTCTTCTCTCTCACCGTCACTGGGCACCCCCTGCAGTTCTATGGTGGTGGTGCGGGCTTTCTTTTTGGCTGGGCCTCCGTCAGATGAAGGCTGTCGCTGCTTCTTGTCACCGCCAGCCAATGCGTCCTCTGGGGCAGAAGTCTGGACCGAGGCATCCGGTGGGGGGCCGAAGGGGTTTTCCTCTGGATCCTCAACTTCAGGGGCAATAGGCAGGTACAGCAAGGCCTTATAGTCCTCAAGCTCCTCATCACTACAGGACACAAACACCGACAATAAACAGGGTAAAATAAATGCTGATAAAAACAGACACAGTATTAAACAAAATGTATTAACAGTATTAACAGAATCAACCACTTTAACATGATACAGTCAGCTGCTCCAGAGTTTAACAGAGAAAAACAGTTGAGATGGAAGAGTTTTAAAGTTAAAGTTAAAAAGGCATGGTTGACCTTCTCAGATCTAACTATTACAATAATTCTGAGCTAACGGTGAGCAGTATGACTGAACTAGTTTTGATGCGGCTGTTCCTCAAATTCTTGTTAACTGCGAGATAAGAAACCCAAGGAATGTTGAACTGTTTTGACAACAGGAGAAAAGTATTATCTCAGTTTTGTCAACATTCAGCTGCAAAATGTTTTGGTCTGTCCACCATGAAGATATTGGTGAAGTCAATTCATAGTTGCTGAGATCATTAGGAACAAAAGAAAGATTCAACTGAGTGCCTGAGTTTTTTTAAGAGCAAACTCTTTAAGATGTAATCGAAAATTCTGAACACTGATGTAGTGCAGTGATGTAGCAGGTCGTCTTGTTCTTTCTCACCTGCTGCAAAAAGCAACTATGGGGTCGACAGTGGTGACATCCACCTCTTCATCCTCTGCAGCGTCTGCGCCTGCAACATGACCACATGTTAACGTCTGAGAGATCCAGAGAGAACCAGTGAAACCAGCAAGATCAGTGCATTTGATTAATAACAGAGCAGGTGGTGGACAACGTACAGTCGGCAGGCTCACGTTTATCTCAGGGGATTAATTCAAACGTATGTGATACTGAGGTTGTGTCAAGAAAGAAGAACCAAAGGGTCACTGCTGTCCGAATAAAACTAATAATTCAGGAGGGAGTACACAAGAAATATTGTTCTTATTGTTCTGTTTCACAGTCAAACTGTTAATTTAAATTGCCACCGCAAAATAATCTTAACAAGGAGAAAGCTTTTACCACTATTTTACTATTTGTTTGGCTGAGATGTTCCTGGAGCTCTTCAACCACCGTCCACACTTTGTATTAATTATTTCCAACTGCAGGTAGCTCCAAATTTTTTTGTCCACTGCATTGTGGGTCAACAATGTCAGTTTATAGCACACTGGAGCTAATAAATGTAGTCATTTTAATTTGTCACTTTATTTGATATGGAACAGGGACACACCTAAAGTATTGTTGGAGTGTACCCAATAAATTAAAGGAAGACTGAGCGGGAAAGATCTGTGCTACACAGCGGTGTAGCTGTGTCTAGGTGGGTGTTCTATGTGTATTTGGATTTTGAGAGGAAATAACTGTCCCACAAACAAATTAACAAAGGGACTCCTTACATTGTAAATCTTTGGCAAAGGGCTTAGGGGCAATGCTATACGATAAAAACGTTACTTGGAATTATATACCGTCATCTTTTAGTGTTTTAATTGCTTTCTCTTCTTACACATTGTCTCAACCCCAGTCTCCGCTTGTTGTAAAAACACTGTGTTCAGTAAGGCTTTCTACACTATAACCCCAAAGCTCCACCCTGTTCAAACACTACTTCACAACCAAAGTCAAAACTGCATGAATGAGAACAACCACAGACCCCATGTGAGCAGTCAATGTGTAGTGTGTATGTGTGTTACCTGTCTGCTCAGGTTCACTCTTGTCTTCATCCTCGATGTCGAACTCAGACTCTCGCTCCTCGTACTCCACGTTCTCATCCAGTTCTTTGAAGTCTGGAGCAAACGCACTCCAGTTTTCCTGAGGACAAACAAAGATTCACAGACCAATTACATCATAATACCATGTTAGATCAACTCAGATGTGTTTTTGACAACGCACATGAAGCCAAATTTTTTGATTCTGAGTATCAGAAACATGAACGATTTAAGACTGTTAACACATCAGTGACACTGTTTATTCATGTACATCCAGTCTTTAATATTACTGTCTACTTACCACTTGGTTCTGAGCCCAGATGGACACCACTCCACTGGAGATAGAGGCGATAATTGGACGGACAGGATGCCACTGAACAGAGGTCAAAGGTTAGATGGGTAAATCATCTGCTTGTAAACAATAAATTGTCTCAATATAACTGAAAATACATCGACATGTTGTGCCAGTGGATAAATCGCTGCTGTGTTCTACTGAGCCAGAATATCACTTCTGGCATCCTTACAGCAACATCCAGCAGCAGCTCTCCTCTGGTTCCATGCAGGATCTTCACCAGGTTGCCGATGCTCTTCTCCCAGATGTAGAGGGCGTGCTGTCTGGCTGAACCGGCCACGATGTACTCGCCATCCCCAGAGAAACAGCAGCGCTTCCACGGAGTCCTGACCAGCAAACAAGGGAGGAGAACATGAACAAACGGAGATCAGAAGAAGAAACAGATGCGACGCTACAACAAGTGACACTTTGCCATCAAGCGTTAGCCCCAGAGTACTGGTACTACCACCATCATCATTCCAAGATGGCTTGTAACTCGTAACACAGTTAGAGTAGTCTTCTATTTATTTGTTAATTCTTCTTCCTTTTCTCCCTTGTCTATAATCGCTCACTTATTATATATATATATATATATATATACACACACACACACACAAGTTTTATTTTTTTACCAAAAGTGTTATTGAGGGGATATATGTTTGCTGTTTACTCGAAATTAACAAAAAGCCAATAAACAAAGTATAGAAAAAAAAGTGTTCGGCCAAACGCTGCAATATTTACAAGAGGTTGTAAATTTCTTTCTCGTCAAGTTTTATGCAAACACTTGTCAGAATGGAAGAATGCTTGCCAATTCTATCACTGCAAGTTCGAACTTAAAAATATTACAATTTAGCATCACCTTTAGCAGCCAAATTCAAACAAACAGCATGTTTTGTATCCCCAACAACACATGTCCTCAGGCTTAATGGGGCACCATCCTGTGTGTGGTATACCTGTTGACCAGGTCCTGCAGTTTCTGCATGGGTTCCGGTTCACCGTCTCGGCCACAGGTGAGTATCTCCCTGCCGTCATACACTCTGATGATCCTGTCTGCTGTGTTTATAAGGAAGCAACTGCACAAAAAACAGGACAGGTGGACACAGGTCAGGTGAAGTTAGAGAGAGAGGAAAAGAAAGCAGAAGAAGAACTCTGCCTTCACAGCTCGGCCTTTTGAAGAGAGTTTTTTGTGTTCTGTGATCCTGTGTATATACTGTAAAATGGATCTGTTCGACAATAAACATGGAGTCAGTTAGACTGTGTCACAGAAGACAAACAAGATCAAATGAACCAGAACTCAATGTTTAGGTTGTATTGTCATTGTGCTCGTTCATCAGTCCAAGTATAAAAACAGAATGACCTCCTGTTGCCTCTCACCTGCCCTTGCGTGCAAATTCGATGGATTTGATGGCAGTGGTGTTGCTGGTGCCAGTGGTCACTCTGAAGGACGCCACCAGCTCCTGGGTGTTTGTGTTCAACACAAGGATCTGTAAGAACAGATAGAGGGAGACAAGACAGTGACAGAAAACAGTAAAAACACTGTATGTGATTCATAAAACACAAACAGCTTTGTGTGTAAAATGTGAGTGGAGAAAAATGAATAAATTCAGGTAAAACGTCAGGTGGTACAATTCAGCTAAAAATTGGAGCAGTCTTTGTGGATGGGTGTATGCACTGATAAATGACAGTGTCATTTTGGATTGGGGATACCTGGGGAGACAACAGAGTCAGAAATGTTCTAATTCTGCACATAGAAAACTTGAAACTATGAGCTTTTCCTTTTTTAAATTATTTTTTGGGGCGCTTTATGCCTTTATTCAGGTCCAAGTGGGAACTCGGGGGCATTTGAGCCCATGTGTTATCAGGTTGCCTTTACTTGTGCTGTCTTAAAATGCAGTGATGTGAATGAACAGTGCACTTGGAATACAGTTTGACTGATAGATAGACTGACCTTTCCTTTGGCATTGCCAGTGTAGATGTACTCGCCCCGTCGGTCAAAGGCTGCTACCACATTCAGGTCTGAGTCATCGTCCACAGGCAGGACAACATGTTTAGAGTCCGAGAGAGTCAACAGGACTGGGGCTGACTTCATGGGACACACCAGCACCTTGTCCCTAAAACACAAACATAATTTGTTAGTATAAAATAGCAAAGTACATGAGCTTATCACTGATCAGGATGGATTAAATTGGCAAAAACTCTTCATGGGAGACCAAAAGATAAACCTCCGATGACCTCACATACAGACAGATGCTGTCCAGTCACTCACATGTCTCTTGGGTGGTACTGCAGTTTCAGGATGGGTGAGGGGAAACGGAATCTCTGGTCACAGTCTCCAGTCAGGACATCCCACTGTGAGACAATGTTGTCTGTGGAGGCACTAACTAGCTTGTGGCCATCTCGACTCCAGCTTCACACGGACAAACACACAAACAAAATTATATTGCATTCTGTAACTCACCATTAAAAGTAATTTATGATCTCTGTCATGTCTAACCCTCTCTTTCATTTTAAATGTCATATCATTTTAAACTGCAAATGAAATTAGTTTTTCATTCTCATTTCAACTACTTTACTGGCTGTATTACAACACAGTAAAAGTGATTACGACGAGCAGGAGTGTACTGAACAGAGGTTTTTTAACAGCTGAGATTCAACAAAGGAATTGAGTTGGGTTTGAGTGTATTGGCACATAAAATGGGACGTTCACATGGCAGTGATGACCCTACACATTGTACAATGTGTCTCACCATAAAGAGCAGACTGGGTGGATGTGTGCACTGATGATTTTGGCGATCCCCCGTGTGAGGAAGTCCCAGATGACGATGCGGCCATCGTTGCAGCCCACAGCCAGCAGGGTGCCCCAGCGGTTGAAGGTGCAGGTGAGGGCCATACTGATACAGTCCAGAGTGCCATCTGCCTCCTAACGAGATACACAACCACAATGAAACAACAGGCACAGTTTGTGTACACCACTGAAGCAGCTTAGCACATGATTGTGGCCAAAAATAAAAACCCATATTCCATCTGTATATGTGTTTGGATGATTTTTAGTGCACAAATATAAAAGCTCAGGCGGCTTACCTCTGGGTAGTTCTGCCCGAACGACTCTAAGAGAGGAAAAAACCAAGAGACAGTGATGAGAAACACTTTCACGCAACTGAGTAGTAATCATAAATGAAGACTGCACTAAAGTGATAGCTGTCTCAGAGACACAACGCAGCCTTCCACTTCTTTCACTCTGGGGTAGAGCAGAGTATTTGAGCCATGGATTACATTATGCATACTTTATCCCTTACACCCTCAGTTCAGATTGAGAACTTCACAAGGAAAACATACAGCAGGGAGAAAAATGAATTAAGCTCCTGTATCCACAGCTTTACAAACCAGGTGTACCTGAAACCTAGACTACGTCAACATGGATACTCTTCCTACTATTTTTTAAGGTTTGTATTGCCTTTATCCATTTGGGTAAAAACAGAAGAACTGCAACTGTAGTGTTTTTCTTCCATTCTGCATAGTAACAACTTCGTTAATGTACAACTTTTTCTTAAACAGTAACACTTCCCCCTGTCATATGGACCAGCTACGCATTGTTTTTATTTAATCTCCCAGTGGTCCTGCTAACGTTAAGAGAAGAAAGAAAGACGAAATTACGAATAAAACGTATGACAACGCCCCACTATAGAACATTTAATTAAAGTACAATGAGAGACAATGTACCGAGGCTAACGTTAGCTAACTGACACACTGCCTCCGTTTAATAACAAACGTTAACAGATAAGTATTAATCAGGCTCAAACAATATGTTAGGGGCCCAATTAAAGTAAACATTTTAACAAAAAGTTAACTGTGCGATTCTAATATTTAATATGATTTTATTGTAACTTGTATCACTTGCTGTTAACATGCTAGGCTAACTTACAATGCTAACCATAACAAGCATAGAGCGAACAGGAACGATACAGAAAACAAAGAAAGGTTTTTTGTTGGTTACCGAGCAGTTCTAGATTCATTGCTGGACGACGGAAGATCCAAAGTTCCCTAACAAGTTGACTTTAATTATTATTTTCACTCGTATTTACTTCGGCAGCTACAGCCGGGAGACTGGCGCCGAGCTTCCACTGAGGACCCCAAACAATGCGACGTAGAATGTGCCTGAACCAAATTCGCACCACCTTATTTTGATTTAAGGAGGCTTTAGTTAAGTAATTAATTTTTCTAAATTTGTTGTATTAGTAATAAAAAAAAATCTAAATCATTATTAATGCAAACAATGTATTTATTTGTTAATATTATTGTATTAATATTCAATAATCGGTCCATGCATGAAGTATAACTCTTCTGCAGTTGTTCACGTTGTATAATGAAAAATGCCACTTTGTCTAATTTCTCACACCAAAATTAGTGTTTTATATCTTAAACCTTATGTCCAATTTAAAATCTGGATGAGACCTGTTAGAAGGTACACTACACAGCTACTGTAGATTATGGGGTTAGTGAAGTAACGTTAACGCTTTTCTCACAGTGGCTCAATGTAATTTCAGCTATATAACTTCAGTGGCCTGACTGATGAAAACAAACCTTTGACTTTTTTAGAATATTACATTTGCAAGTTTATACTTCGAGAGTATGTTTTTCTACCGTGAATGAAAGTTGCTGCCAAAATCACCACGCAGCCCCTGACCCTTGACTCATATCTCTACACTATCTTTAACTTTAGAGTTTCACATGACTGTACTCAGACCTGCATGTAAATCCATATGTGTGCAGCACGTCTCAGTGAGTTTCCCTCTAAATTTACATGAAATACCAGGAACTCTCACAGAGACAGAAAACACAGGCCCCACATTAAAACAACTGGTTGTAGCTGATGATGATGCAGGATCCGGGGATGGATCCGGAGCTGGAGCTTCAGCAACCGCCCACAAAGGACTTCCTGTTTTCACAATAAAGGCCTAAAATAAATTTGATTGCGCTGTGTCACCAAAGATAATGAAAACACTAAGTGAGAGGCTTTTTTTGCTATGGATTCCAACATCAGACATTAAATAGATAAATCATGCTTTCATGTATTTATTTCCTGATTAAAAAACAGGGGTTACATTTGAAAAAAAAATACTACTGAGATTGTTCCAGTAATAGTAATAGTAATAGTAATAGTGTAATGTTGAGCTTTGCTCCACAGTATGACCTTATTGGCTAAACATGGGAATAAAACGCAATAAATAAATACATTCAAAAATTGTAGATTAAGAGTGATAGGTCACTTGGTCGGCAAAAATTATATTTGCAATTTAGACGATTTTCAAGCTTTAGAAAAAAAAAAGAAGGATAGCATGTGTTTCTTGATGACATGAATTTTCAGATCGGGAGACATTTTGTTTATTTGACCGAAAATGTACCATTATCTCGCTGAAGCAAAGACGTTTATTTTTGTGTCCAATATGTTGGAAATATGGAAATACAAGGTTTTCAACAGCAGAATATTAATTTGTCACAAAAAGATGGTTTATTGTTATAAGTTAATTTCCTTTGAGACCTGAAAAGAGGAAGTTTATACTAGTATATGTTAATTGTGTAATTTTGTTTAATTTATTTTCATTCTCTATTCCTTTTCTTTGTTTAATAGTTAGGTAAACAACGTATATGGGAAAATATCTTTTTTTTTACTGTGAAATAAAAAGAATTTTTTTTTTTTTCATTCTTATAGTTAGAAGAGTCTTTGAGGATTCTGAAAATACAGTCAGAACAACAACAACAACAACAAAAAAAAGAAACTGATGGTTACCTGTGTTACTAAAATGGACTAAAATGAATTCTATGCCATAACATGAGAGGCACAAACTGGGGCTAGGGCCAAACCAGATCCCTAAAAATAGACGATCGCAGGCCATGACAACAAAGACCAGTTTCCTGTCTTCTACCAACTTTATTCTTATTCACTCCTAACGTCTCGTCCAGCACATTAGATTCACTTTTATACTCGTTGTACCACCTCCAAAAACTGAAGAAGTCCACCTCGCCATATTGAGGGTTTTAATTTGAAGGTTCTAAACGGAAGCGCAGTGCGTTCCAGTGTGTGTGCGTGTACGTGTGTACGTGTGTGTGTGTGTTTGTGGTGAAGGCGCCACGTCGGCAGAACCACCAGGGTGAAAAGAGACCTGCGTAGCTCTGCCTGTAACTGTGAGTGAGCAGAAGTTAGAAAGCTGTACATTAATGCGATAAAGACGTGAAAACCGAGCAGAAAAGGCCGCTAACAGTCAGAGCAGCGGGTTTCACCGAGAGAGAAATTATTTAAATTAGAGCAGAGTTTGGCTCGGAGGCTGAAACAGAAGCTACTCCAGGCTCAAGTTTCTCTGCCAGGTGTGTTTGTGAGAGAAACACAGGGAACAATGGTGAAGGTAAGGACTCATCAGCATCTTTTTTTTTTTTAACAATAAAATGTGTGAAAATGTGGTTCACAAACTGCGTGTGAGTGATTGGATTTCAACATTAGGCAAGTTGCATGACTGCAGTTTTGTAACAGTCGGCTGTGTGAGTGATTATGTGGAATTTGAATATAAAAACAGGTCATTTTACCAGTAGTGTCCCCTTTAATAGATGTGGCCTCTTTGCTTTCCTTGAAAAATAAGTGTCATTTTCTGTCCAGCATCATTAAAGGGAGGCGTCACAGCTTCCTGCAAATGTTTGTCAAACTCTGATCCAGCAGTGCCAAAATTTAATATAAAAAATCCAACATTTTTATTAGATTTGACTTCCAGCTCGAACAGTGGTAACATTTATCAGAAACACAGATAACCTGCTGCAGTAGCTCTTAACCTTGGGACTGGGCCCCTTTTTGTGGGTCACAAGAAAAAAAATGGGGGGTAGGGTGATTCATTTCAAAGCGAAATAAAATTTCTGTGTTTGCATTACATGTGTGAAATATGGTCTAAATACATGACATTTTAGAATCAAAGAGCCATGGTTTAGTTGCAGTATTCACCACTCTGTAGCTTCTCACCGACTTGCGATAAGAGGGAGGCATCTCTTAATTTGAAGGGTCACAGGTCAAATAGGTTAAATACAATGACCTACAGCTTGTCCACCAGTGCATTGGATCTCCTTCTGGTGCTGCGGCCACCTGTTGGGTCTTTCTTATACTAAATCAAATTGTATTTTACAAGCAAAATATAAAACATAAGAGAAAAAAGGGAGTAACTCAGGTAAAATATTATTTTGAAAAAAGAAAATGCACACAAATTGATAAATGCACAAAACAAAAAGAACCAATGTTAAATAAATTGCCTCAATAAGGTTGAGATGAATAAGGGGCCCCAGGTTTTTGGAGTTTAATACGTGTGCCAGATAATTATATATTCAGGTCTAACCCAGAGTCGGCTAGAGAGGCAGAAAATTGTATCTGTACTTCAGTTAAAATGGCTTCATACTTTTGCACAGAATGACAGGGTGTGAAAGAGATTTCCCTTCCTATTTATATTTATGTGTATGTATAAAATCTAAATATGACCTTGATGATAATGGATTCAACCCAGTCTGGCATGAGACTTCATGCCAGAATTTTGTGACAAGAGCACAAATGGGGAGAGAGGCCACGAGTCTGTGTTTTACATGTAGGACATAATTAAAAGGGCTTTGCATTCAACTTACTGCACACAGAGGTATGTAGTTCTGTTATAGCCAGCTTTTCTAAGAAGGGTTAAAAAACACTTTATACAATTTAAAAAAACAAATCAGCCAGGCTGGTATCAGCTTACTGTATATTTATTGGTATTGTGTTACAGCTGAAACAATGAGTTGATTAATCACTTAACCCATCAACTGAAAATTAATCAGCAATGATTTAATTTTTATCATCAAAATTCAGCTGTTTTCTTTTCCAGCCAAATATCCAAAAATTCAAAACTCATTGGTTCCAGCTCCTCAAATGTAAATGTGCTGGTTTTTATCAGCCACTCAACTGAATATCTTTGGGTTTTGTTCTGTTTTTAGGACAAAATATAAAGATCCATATCAAGATATCTTGTATTTACTACTGGCCGATATAACTTAATTGGATTTAAAATTTTCAAAGATACTAAAGTGATATACGGTACATTTAGGCTGAGTATCATTTTAGTATATAGGCAATAAAGCTGAAAAAATGACTTCCGAAAAATATCATTGTCATATAAGTAGGGCCGGGTATGAAATGACGGGACGCAAGTACAGATACAATACCTGAGTTTGAGTACCAATAACAGAATGATGCTTAATTAAAAGTTCTCTCAATAAAATATAGTGTAAAATTTGCAAAAAATTTTATTGAAATCTGGAATGATCTGATCAGAGAATAAGCCAACAATTAATGAATGTGACTGGATAGTTGATGCTAGATTTCAGTTTGTGACAGGTTTGATAGTCACTGCTACACACGGAGTATTATTATTCAGAGTAAAGAAAGTCTGGGATTTTCCTGTGTTTTCCAGAACGTGAACAACGTTAACGTGGAGCCCCAGCCGGGGACCAGCGTGGCCTTGGACGAAGCTGAACCCGCCTACAGCCAGTCTGCAGAGGGTATGTAGCGAATCCCCCCCCTGGGCTGCATCTAAACGCTGAAACATCAGCAGGGAATATGGTGCAATCTGTGCTCGCATGTTGCCCGCTGCTATTTCAGTAACTGTTGGTTTGTCAGGGGAATATGTTTGTTTGTGTAAAAGTTGCTGCAGCTTCAACCTGCTATTTGTGTCCCAACACTGAGACGCTTTGCACCAGTTTAACCCACCATGCTGCTCTCAGTCAACATCACTGTTGTTATTGGATGAAGCGTGATTCTGTCCAGCATTCCCATCAGGTCGAATGACGGTTTACTCACCAGGTGACTTGTAGAGATCAGAGCCCTTCAGGGCAGTTGTTAAGAAATCACAGATTTAGCGCCTACGACACCCAATACCAAGAGTTTCGTCTCATGTCAGTGTTTATTAGCCATGCCAGCGACATGGCTCTAGGGATGGTAAGGTCGGTCAGTTGGTCCATCACTTTAGTCCTGACTGAAATGAGTCAACAAATATCAGATGGGCTTGAAATGTGGTACGTACGTTCATGGTGCCCAGAGAATGAATCCTGATTTTTTTTTTTTCCCTCTAGCACCACTAACAGGTGAAAGTTTTCACTTATCCATTCAAATATTCCACTTCTAGTGACCCTGACTTTTCATCTAATGTCATCAGGTCAAATATATAATTAGTCCAGCCCTTTGGTTTATGACCAAACACCTGCAAAACCGATGACATTCCCATCAGCCTCAGTGGTGCTTTTCTTCTCATGGTAATTATACGTAACAAATTTGAACTAATATTAAGTTAATCTTAGCATACTAAGATGGTGTGCATGATGAACATCATACCTGATTAACATAAGCATGTTAGCATGCTGGCATTTAGCTCAAAGCTCTGTTGTGCCTAAGTACAGCCTCACAGTCACCAGCATGGCTTGGGACTTTTAGTCTTGTTAAACTTAGCACAATTGACACCTGAATTTCACAGCCTCAGCAATTAGCCGGGGGAAACCTGGTCTTTAGGGTTTGGGTTGGGTCGGGTGCTATTTCTAAAAGCTCTACCATGACTTCACACCAGGTGTGAGACATTGGCGGCACATGGGAGCCACTATTGTTCAGACTGCACTTAGTAGGAGCTGTGCTACAGTGTCACTGTCCTCAGAAGCAGCTGACCTCTCAGCATCACAGGCAACACGCGGACAAACTGTGTTCACTGAACTGACAAATATCAGAAATTCAATGGATAAGTCTGCTGATATTTTATATTTGTATTTGTATGTCAATAAATCCCACGTGCAGACCAAAGCCAACAACAAATTGATCAACTGACAATTATAGTATACATGTCCAAATCCTGATAGATCTTATTCCTCTGTGCCATAGAGCTCCATTATTGTCCAAAAACAATTAAAAATGCATCAATGCTACACACTGTTGCACTGGTTGACGTGTTCCCTGATTACCATGAACAGATGGTAGTTTATTTGGATTTAGTCCAACATACACTGTCCTGCTGCTGTAAATACTCACTAGAACAACAAATGTCTCTTAATATATGGCTGAAAATAGTCCCCAACAAATCCACTATTTCCCCCTGCTTTAGTAATGTCTACTAGAGTGACAGTGACCAGCTGTTTCAGGAAATATCTGAGCCCTTTTTTAAATAAAAGTGTATGTTTGTGAGGTATTTTTAAAGATTTACATCCTCAGTAGGAACTACTGGGCTCGGGACTGACTGCCACAGACAGGGTAGGGAAGTCAGAAAGCATTGAGAGATGGACTAACACATTGCTGAAATGGGTGTTTTTATGAGATGTGTGGTCAATAAGAAAAATGTAGAATATCACATTAAACATTAAAGTGGGCTCCATTATGATTATACAGGAAGAAAACAGGATAGATTTCATCTCCACACCCTTGTAGAAGTAGTTAGTTGGCCGATACGAAGCAACAAGGTTCTCTCTACATGTCGTTACATGTCTGCAGGTTATTTCATCTCTTAGACGTTGTCCAGCAGCGCAGGGATTCATGTGCGAGTAGAGCTGAAACAATTAATTGATGAGTCGATCGTCATAATGAATCAGCAATTATTTGGATAATTGATTAATTGTCTTTGTCTTAGTTGCAGCTGTGTGTGTGATAGTGGAAAACTCATGCGTGTGTCTGGTTCGTTTACAGACTCTAGTAAGGACCATGTGGCGGCGCCCCCCGGCATGATGTGGCGGGTGACTGGCGGCCTCTTCAATGTCACCAAAGGCGTCGTTGGTGCCGCGGTGGGTGGAGTGGCCTGGGTGGGCGGCAAGAGCCTGGAGATCACCAAGTCGGCTGTGACCACAGTTCCCTCGATGGGTGTGGGGCTGGTGAAGGGTGGGGTGTCTGCCGTGGCCGGCGGCGTCTCCACGGTGGGTTCGACGGTAGCCAATAAAGTCCCGTTCACAGCCAAGAGGAAAGACAAGGCTGAGTGAAGACGGCGAGGAGACGGATGGTGAAGATGATGATGATAATGATGTTGATTGATGATGGACTTGCCCCGCCCTGAGCCAACAGATAGAGGCCGCCAGCTGATCTCTGTCTGCCAATCAGACTCCACAGTGCCTTCAGACGCCTTTTCTCGGTCTTGAACATAACAGTCTTGTCACCATGCCGAGATCTAGACTCTGCTGCAAATACGACATTCAGTACCTAAAAGTTACCATGGCAACCCAGAATTACCAGCAAGAAATGCTGAGTCATCTAAATGCTTCATACAATCCTTGCCTGACCTGGAGTGGGGCTTGTATGTCTATTACATGGACCGGGATCCACTTCAGCACGTGGTGAACTTCTTGATGCTGTTGAATATTTTTATCTGTTTACAATCCAGACTGACACTCTATCTTTTTCTTCCCTCTTTCCAGTCTACACACATTTGGTGAAATGTTTTCTGAATTATGATGCTGATTTTTTTTTTTTTTTTTTTTTTTTTTTTTTTTTTTTTAAGTCTTATTTTGAAAAGTTATTGAAGTAATGTTGAAATCTGTGCGACAAGAATAGTGTGTGTTGTGAAAAATAAAATATTTCAACGTTGGAAGTGAGGCAGCAGTAGAGTTGTTCAGTCTGCATCCTTCACTGTGTCTGACCTTTATCCTTTGGAAAGAGCCCCGTGCGGTGTTTTTACCCAGCAGCCTCGGATCTGCATGTAGGAACACTTCTCTGAATGCATGTCTGAAGACTGTAAACACAATCACATGTACATCAACACTGGGCTGAGGTCATTCCCGCAGCTATATTATTGTTGAAATGTTTCGCATCACTACGTCTGAAATGTTAAAATGCTGCGTCGGACAAGTTGACTCTTTTTTTCTTTCTTTTTTTCTTTTTTTTTTTTTTAAGTTTAAGGCGCAAACCTTCGGCAGCATTTGCTTCATTGATGGTTGTGTGTGAGGGAAAGTGCCCAATGTTGTCTAGGGTGGTGAGTCAGTAAAGGTTGAACTTTACCTTTTCATCAGAAGTTGAACACTGTACTGTAGTGCAGGCAACATTCGTGAGCGTTTATGCAATTATATCAGCATTTCAATGCAACGTTTGGAGTGAGTGGGAGCAGTTGCTGATAAGACTTAACTATGTGAATGTCTTGTATGTGTTTTTTTTTTTTTTTTTCAATATATCAATAAAGTAGTTTGGAAGGTTAAGTATATCTCACATACAAACTGGAATCTGTTCCGCTGTCTGTGTCTGTTTCTGTGTGTGTGTCGTTACGAATGCTGTAAATTTAAAGTTCTTGTGAACAGATTATTACACATTGTGAGAATCCTTGATCCTTCCTCTTAAAATATTTTCAAAGCAGATTTTTATTAGTTCAAGAGATGGCAGTGTCAAAGTCCACCACTTTGGTCCAGACTGAAATCAACAAGTAGCAAACTACATTATATGTTTCTTGGATAGTATCAGATTATATGATTTTAGAGTTAAACTTTTGTCGTGACTTGGCTATGATACATGACTGACTACACGTTGGTCCCCAACCAATCACAGCTTGCCATCTCTCATGACCTGCGCGACGTCATCAGGAACCATATACCAATATGTGGCAAACGTCTCATATGCAATTCAATCAATTTTTTATTTCTTTATTTCAAATATTCCACATAAACAACAGAACAAATGAACACAACAGTACCTCCAGTTTAGAAACATAAAGAAGGTCAAAATACATAAGCCTCGATAACAAGATAATAATAACATGAAATATAATAGTAGTATGATAATTAAAATAAAATAAAACAATAAGAAAATGATATATTAAAATATACATTTAAAAATGCCAGGAAGAAGAAGAAGAAGAAGAAGAAGAAGAAGAAGAAGAAGAAGAAGAAGAAGAAGAAGAAGAAGAAGAAAAAGAAAACCTTTGTTCTGATGAGAGGGAAAAATAAAATCAGACGTTAGTGGCAGTGTCAGTTAGCTCGGTGTTACACTGGAGGGCAGTAACACCCAACCAGACCGTTTAAGGTGCTCGAAAATAGAACACGAAGAAGAAAAAGGCACCCAACCCGGAATCTGAGCTGCAGTTGGCAGTGTCCACATGTGCCCTGAGACCGTACACACGATATCTAATGCTAGTAAAGGAATATAAAAGACGTATAACAACGAAATGAAAACTGGACACTTCCTATAGCCAGTGAAAGGTAAGAAATCTTACTAGCATATGGTACATAGTTAAAAACAGACACCAATATGTGATTCAGGATGCAGTGAAGAGTTTAGCTAACAATTACAGAAAACTTACAGAAAATTTAGTTTCATAGAAACTTCGACCCTATGTGTAAAGTAGCTAAAACATTTTGGGTGTATTTGACTTAAGAAGCTCTATCGAACATTATGTTTAGCAAACTACTTCTGAAATAAGAAAGTACTTGAATGCGAAGAAGTAAACGACAGCTAGGTGGTAGCCTTAGCTTTTTACTATGTTGGTTGTATTGGGTTAAACAGCAGGTAAACATTTGCTGTTTTATGACATAGAGCTCGAGTGTAATGACAGTGTGGAAGGATAAACTGACCACAGTCAAAACATGGCGCATGATCTCTGAGTCTGTAACTAATGACGCATTTAATATAAAGCACAGTTTCTGTATTTGTATAAAATATTAACAGCTGTATAACACGGTAAACAGGAGAGTTACTCCTGTAACAGCATGGTAACACCTATAAGTCATAAATATAATTATAATACCTCTACGTGTTTTGCATGACAGGTTATAAGTTTATCTATGGTGCTATAATAGCTCAGTGACAGTTCACTGTCAGTGGATGGGAAACTATCACTTGTTGATAAGATTTGTGTGATTGTAAATGGTTGTTTGCTCCAAGTAAACAAGGTGCCATCAAGTTCAAACTTTTTGGCTTGTGACAGTAAACAGTGTCTAGTTGTGGCTGACGGATGTCTGTGAGTTGTGTGTCCCCTTTAAACTTCTCACATCTTTTCATTTGAATAACTGTTCAAGGCAGAAAGAGGTAAAAATATCCAATATTTTACAAAAAATAAAGAATTGGAAAAAAGTTTTAAAAATAAAGTAATATAAATTTGAATAGAACTTGTTTTCTCTTTTGTTGCTGCCCAATTAATCACATCACAACCCCTCCTCTTTGTCACAACCCCTCAGATTTGTCTAATGACTCTTTTCGGAGAAGCCTGACCCCTTAGGTTGGGAACCACTGGACTTCAATACCAAACCTCATACAAAGTAGTTAAAACTAGCTTCACTTTGAGCAGCTACAACAGTAAAATACAGCTTATACATTTATACTTAAGTATTAAAAAATCTAATTATGTAATATCCGTGTCTCTTCTAACCATCTTTCCGCTTAATGAGCACTTTTACTTGTGGTATTTGAAGAGCATTTGTTGGGCTGGTAGTAAGTATATCAGTCGTATGTTGCACTGTTTTGTGACCTGATGGTTGTTTGGGGTGTTGTTGCTGTTTATCAGACACAGTTGAAAGATGCTGAGTGACTCTGAGGCTGCTGAGCTGGTCTCCTTCCTGACCCTTGGTACACGTGCTGATGTCAAAGGTCAGGTCACGGAGTACATCCTGGGACTGTCTGGACACAGGTAGGATAATGAGGATGATGATTACTCCATTAATGATGTTGGCTATCAATAACATTGTGTATCTCATAATTATTGGTAAAGGTGTCAAGGTTGTGCTTACAAATGCTAAATGTTTATAAAGGTATTGGTATAAGTATAAAAACAGTTTTTTAGAGGTTTCTTTTGACGACAGATCAGCAAAATAAACAAGCAATAAAGAGTTTCTTCAGCTTGTTTTGCAATATAGTGCTATTATTACTATTCTGTTTTACCTGACACGATTTAAATTGTGCTGTTTTGAGGTTTATCGCACAGTATCTGTGGCTTTGATGTACTTTTATTGTTGGATGCAAGTGTAAATATTTGTTGTTAAATGTATTTTCTTTGAATATGGACCCTAGGAATAATAGTTGTTTGGGGTCCAAATAAAATAAATCAGTGGTTAGTCCTGCTCACGTTTGATCCGACTCATGAAGTAGCAAAACTAAGTCACTCTCTCTTTTTGTGTGTGTATGTGTTTGTTTTCAGGGATGGCTGCCGCTTCCTCCACTCTAAACCTGACTTACTTGTTGCCCTGTTTACGTTGACCTCTGACCCCTCTGTTGCCATAGTGAAGGACTGTTACCACATCCTCATCAACCTGTCAGCTGATGAGACTCTGCACCAGGTGAGGTTTAAATGAACTCGTAGAGATAAATTATTGATTATTAGTGACTGATCTGTGAGTGTCTCCTGTGAATAACGAATGTTTGACATTTGACAAATAGAACAAAACAACACGGATGATTCAGTGTTGATTTCAAACAAACACGTTACAGGTGTGTGTTCTTGGTTGTGTCTCACCCAGGTTTTGGTGGCAGATATTAAAGTTCTTCCAGTGTTGTTAAAGAACCTTATGGATCCAGAGTACCTGTTCTCTGATCAGATCTGTACCATCCTGACCAACCTGTCCCGCCATGAGAAGACCTGCAAGACTGTGTTCAAGGTGGGTCGCAGTGATGGATCTAGATATTTTACCTTGTGTAAACAGGTTTCAGCTGGGTGCCATGGGAAGGCAGTGACTGGACCCCACATGAAAACACATTCTGTTTCTGCAGGAAGGAAAGTAGGAAATAATCCCAAACGGAAATTCCAGTGTTGCAGTAGCCACTTCATATAAATCAGAAAAACAAGGATGTAGGTAACAAACAACACAACTAAAGTTTAAATTCTATACAGTAAGTGAATAGACTACATACAGTAGAGAAATAAATAGAAAAAAATTAGAAGAAAGACTTAAGATAGACCAATAGATATACCATATGCTGAATATAAGTAGCAGTTTAAAATTCTCCACAGTGTTCCCATGTTAACCTGCTGCTCTCTCCACGTCACTACTCACTCTAAAAGCCTAATACAACTTGACTCTACCATTTATCAGTGAGCTCCTGATCCACAAAACCTCTGAGGTGATCAGATCAAGGGCTCCTGCTTGTGCCCTCCTCAAAGTGCTGGATGGCAAGAGTTAAAATGTCACTTTACTGTTTCAGGTCCTCCAGGAGGAGGTGGGTCTGGCCCAGTTGGTGGAGATCTTCTGTACTGAAGGTTACAACAAGAGGGCGAAGCTCCACTACCTGGGTCCTCTGCTGTCCAACCTGACACAGCTGCCTGAGGCCAGAAACTACGTGATGGATAAGGACAGGTGAGCTGATGGTCAGACAGAGGATTTTGTAACTTTTCAACTGTAATAAACCGTCAGTCAGTTGCGCACAGTTGTAAAAGTGGGCAGAGCTTTAACAATCCACAAATTCCCTTTTTCACATTTCCCACCTCCTGCGCTTCCTTACAGCGTCAGTGAGAATTGAGACTGAGACTGAGGAGAGCTAGAAGAAATATGAGCTGATATGAGCTCTTGTTTCTCATTTGCATTCGCCATGCTAACCACACTCACTATGTGAACCTTACATCAATGGGCCACAGCTGCGGGCCTCCCAATCAAGACTTTCTGGCCCCCATCCTGATCCAAATCCTTAAATTTGGGGCATCTGCAGATACTGATATATATAGATACTGTATCCCATCCAATACTTATATTATATAAGCAATTAAATAAATATGTTTCTGGCACATTCAGGACAGATCCACTCGTTTTACACCTCTAATATTCGTGTGTGTGTGTGTGTGTGTGTGTGTGTGTGTGTGTGTGTTGCAGGTGTGTAGTCCAGAGGTTGTTGTCCTTCACTCAGTACCAGGCATCAGCGGTGAGGAGGGGAGGAGTCATTGGCACTCTGCGCAACTGTTGCTTTGACTACGGTGAGACACACACATGGGTTTTCAACCTGCGTCATGTTGTATTCACTCTGATCAACCTGCACCAGCATCTTGGAGGAGAAAATGCAATCAGCCGATCACAGTTCTTGCAGTCTCCACTTGGTAACCCCAATGTGTTGTTGCAATTTTGAGGAGGCACATGTCGTCTGTGGTGTAGCGTTAGCTGCCAACACACATAGCCTCTTAACACAGAAGTAAATCCAGCTTCATTTGATGTTTCATCAGTGGATCAGCTGGTTATCTGATATCACATTAAGACTAAATAGACTAGCCACATATTGAAATGGCATAAATGCACTGTAAGATGCATATGTAAGCTTTACTCCTCCCACTGTGTCCACTGTGAGAACAGCAGCTGGAGTGAAATGACACCTTTGACTGAGACCTTCAAATGCAGTTTAATTACACAACTTGAGAAACTTGAGAGATGCCACACAAGGTATTCAGCAACGTCTTTGTAAAACGTAACAGTACGTCCAGTCACCTGATCCTGACCTCACCTCCCTCTGTCCAGTGCATCATGAGTGGTTGCTGAGTGACGCTGTGGACATCCTGCCCTTCCTCCTGCTGCCGCTGGCCGGTCCAGAGGAGCTGTCGGAGGAAGAAAATGACGGTCAGAATGTGTTTCTAATAGTAAACCGTTTCACTTTTTCATAATTCACACAGGGTGCGATGCACTGTATTCATTAAGTGTCTCCACCATGTTGTCAGTGTTGAACTTACTCGGCAACTATACTGACACTTTGCACAACAGAAATGAGGAAACTTACTAACAGTTTAACAAGTTGTCAGCTGTCTTTCTAAATGAGTAAATTTAAAGGGGCACTCCACACATTTCTATCCATGAAGCTCAGGTTCCTCACCATGCTTAGTGCTACTCAGCCCGTTTTAAAGGCCCTTCATTGGCTCCACTTTCTTTTCAGAAACTTAATTCTAATTTCGTTCTCATTCAGTCATTGAGCCATTTCGTAAAACAAGGAGGGGAGGGAGATTTCTATTCTCTCCAAATAAAACTTTTGAGCTGTAACAATACAAAATATTAAAGCCCACTGGGTCTCAAATGGCAGTTTGAGGAAGGTTTTCAGAACCCAGCAACCCAAAACAGCAAGAACACAGTTCGACCATTCTGGCTTTAATTTGTTTCTGCTCAGAGTCCACCTGCCATGGACACAAGTCTCAATACAAACCTACTCAGATTCTTTTCCAAACAAAATGTTTTTAGTTTATCTCGGCCCAAACAAGCCGGCCACAGTTCCCATGTTTCTGACTCTTAACAGAAGTTGATGTGATGTTCAGGTCTGCCTGTGGATCTTCAGTACCTCCCAGAGGACAAGAAGAGAGATGAAGACCCCGACATCAGAAAGATGCTGGTGGAAACACTCTTACTGGTACAAACTCAAACTCAAAGACTAACAACACACACACGTCAATAGACCCATGTTTTCCTGCTGAGCTCTTCACTGTTTGTCACTCGTGTAGTTGACAGCCACCAAGACCGGCCGGCAGACGCTGAAAGACAAGAACGTTTATCCGATCATGCGAGAGTTTCACCGCTGGGAGAAGGACGTCTATGTTGCAGCAGCCTGTGAGAAACTGGTCCAGGTAGGAGGGATCTACCCACCAAGCTAATGTACAAAGGTTTTAAGTGGCATAAAGACTTCAGAGTCTTCCATAACACTGAGCTGAACATCTGGGTTTTTAACTGTTACATCAGACAAAACAAGACATTTGAATTTATCACCCTGCACACGTTTTTATTTTCTAAAACGTTATCGACCTGTGATTGATAGAAAAGGTAACTGACATATAAATCAATAACAAACATAATCGTTAGTTGCAGTCCTAGTCACACAACACAACACAATAGGTCTTTTTCACAAAAGTCATTTTGACATGTTGAAGCAGGAAAAGCACACGTGTAAATAATGTAATGAATGAAGGCTGTATTTGATTTGCTGCTCACTCTAAAAGTTAACAATTCGAATTTAACACAGTTTCAAGGAAACCTGAACATTATAACCTTCATGTAGCTGTGGTTTATTGCAGGTCTGTTGTATAAGACTGTATTAGCTTTAAACAGGGGTACCTAATGAAGTCTGATACTGATCTGTCCTCTTTGCTTCCGTCGCCTCCCTCCAGGTGCTGATCGGTGATGAGCCGGAGCAGGGGATGGAGAACCTGATGGAGGTGGAGATTCCTGAGGACGTGGAAGTGAAACTGAAGGAGGCCGACGCCAAAGAGCAGGAGGAACTGGAGAAGGAGCAGGAGAAGAGACAGGAGGAGGAGGAGGAGGAGGAGGAGGAGGAGAAGAAGAAGAACAGTGATGCAGAGCGGACAGACAGAGAACAGGAGAGTGGACTGATTCAGTAAAACCTGTTTTAAACCCGTAACATCTCAGGCTCCATCAAGACGTCTGTCATTCAGACAGTTAAATGTTCATCACAGCTTCGTTCAGACCTGACAAGACATTTACAGAAAGAGACACAATCCTCTGAGATGACTGTCAGCTGCTCTACAGAGGGAGCTGAGCTGAAAAGAAAACGTAAGTAATGATTTAAGAGAAGAAGAGTGTTTCCTGTTCTGTCACAGGCTGCACCAGTGATGAATTTCAAAACATATTTTTTGCTGTTGAAGCTTTAATTAATGACCATTGAGATCATTTCTTAATGTCTGACAGTGAGGATGCATATGTTAAGTTGGGACACACTCACACCACAAGGAAAGAAAATAGACTTTTATAGACTGATCTGATGAAAAACCTTAATTAAACACGGCTCACTCAGTGTTTCATGTTTATTAAACTGATTTTATTTTCTTTGTGCGTTTAAAAAATGAAGATTGACTAATTTATAATTCAAAGTATTGCAAAAATGTACACCTTCATTACTTAGATCACTACAGAACAGGGTGCAGTCTGGCCTCCCGAGGACCGAGTGTCTTCACCGTGAGATCTCACCTTCTGGTTTTTAGGGTTGAGTTGCTCCTTAACACCCGGTTTTCTTTTATTCCCACTTTAAGAAGCTGCAACTACTTTGTCTGACAGAATCATAGATTGTATATTGTGTATCATGATGTTCCAGCTTTTCATTGAAGCTATGAGATGTTTACTCTGAGTGAAATATTCCAACCACAGACTCCATGTTTTCATGGAAATATAAATAATCTACATGTCTGCTGCATTTGTGTGATCATTTCATCAACAGAGGAGTTCAGATTTTTATAAAAAAGTATGTTTTTATCTTCTTTCATCTCACGCAGACGGTACTGAAAACCTCTCACTGATTCCTGGTTTAAATGACACTGATTGACCAGAAGGGGGCGTCGGAGCATTTACAGTTTCTGTCACTTCTCACTGACGCTGATCTGAAACCGGTCACTGCACTTCTGCTCCCCTCTCCGCAGAGGTTCATCTTTACCTTGAAAATTTGAGAACGTCACATTTAAAACTAATTTCACTGTACGACCCGGTTGAAAAGCTTAAAGCTGAATCATTTTAATTTAAGTTCAAATTATGTTGCAACTTTGTATTTTGTATTTATGTCTTTATTAGTTACTATTCTGATGTATTCAGATAATTCATACACTGTCAGTATGGAGATAACTGCAGTGAACCTGAACGTTTACATGAAATGAATTGAGACCAGATCAGACGAGAAACTAAAACTAAAGCTGCCCTCAGCTCTGTGTGTGTGTCCTCTGTTCTTATGCCTTTGTGAGGATCGGTTTGACTTTAAACCATTTAGACTGAGGATGTTTTTGACCAGCAAAGTCTCATTTATTTGGGTAAATGAGAAGACTTTTGAAAAGTGAGGACATTTCTGAAAAGTTTAAACCTTTTTTGAGAGAGAAGTTTTAAAATAGACCTCTTTTGAAAGTGAGGACATTTTGTCTGGTCCTCACTTCTTCAAAGGCTTGAGTGATGGTTCAGATGTGGTTTTAGGTTTAAGGGTAGACGCAGGTTCAGTTTTTTGTTTTGGTGTGTGTCAGCAGATTAGCAGTATTGTAGCTGGTAGAGGAGCAGAGGAGCTGCTGAGATACTTTCTGTAACATTTAAAAAGGAAATGTTAATAAAAGGAATAGGGGCATTACAAGCACAGAAGTTGAACAGTGTGTATCTGTGTGGCTGCTGACCAGGTGTGTGTCTTTATCAGCGTCTTTGTGAGTTTTTCCACCTCAGCACAAGGTCAGAGCCAAACTGGATCTACAATCGATGTCACTTACACAGTGAAGGGAAAAGGACCTTAAGCTCTGCAGGTTGAAATAATTTGGTCCGTCTAAAGTTCATTTACTTATATTTTATCATATTAAACATTAACCTCAGGGGGAAGTTATTCTTCATTCTATCTAATCTGCTGTCAAGTTAATCCATAGTTACTAAACAGAACTATGTCAAATGAATGGCTTTAAACATTAGATTCACATCGATCCTTTAAATATATCTTGTTATACTCAGTGATTAGGTCAGCCCCTATATTACCTATATCTGATGAACTATCTCTATCCTCAGAATTAGTTGCTTTGAGCCACGTCTGCTCAGAAGAACTTGTGTCTAAAAAGACAGATTTTCAGTTTTAGTTTGACGTCTGCAGGGGAGCCGCTGCCTGGAGAGCTGCATGTGAATCAGACTACATGTCGAGACCGAACACACTGCTGCATTTTTGTTCACGAGAAGGTGACGACAGGAAGGAAAAGAAAGGCGACTTGTGTTGAACGAGGGCTTCGGTGTCTCTGTGATGTTGTGAAACCAGGCAGGTCTGTGTGTGTCCCTGCCAGCCAATCAGATGCTGAGGTTTCCTGTTTCACTTCCCCTGTGTGTACCGTCACAGTACACACATGAAATACGTGTCAGACGTGACCTACACACCAACGGTTGTATTGTTTGTGTTGTTGGATGGTACATCTGACACACTTTGATCTCAGCTGGGTATTAACTGAGTACACGCACTGCAGCACTCTTATTACTCAGCTGCTTACTTTATAATAAGCTCTTTACAACCAACTGACCGATGATACTCTCATGAGATATGATGCAAATGTTACTTTATTTTATTATTTATCACTGACTTTGCATCCATTACTACCGACAGCATGGCTGTCTTGAAGAACGATGCACACTTTTCTCTTGCTGCTGTGAGTGCAATAACCACAATTTCATGCTGCGCAACTCCATTTACCCACCACCACACGTCCCACATTTTCCATTTATTTATTGACTTATACCAAATTTGTGAAAATGAACTCACATGTTATTTCTTGGACTTATTCACTTTGTAATTTGTTGATTATCCTTCATGAGCCTTGGTTCAGAGAAAGGGAATATTAAAGTAAAGTGTAGCCTATAAAAAAAAAAACAATACTGAAGTAATTATCTCACATCAGGTGGTTTACTGCATTAAATTTGATAACCAGATTATTCTGATTACACTGTGGCCACAAGTATTTATTATTCATGTTATGGACAATTTGCACTTCCTCAGATGTAAACTGTGTGTTGTCAGGATGTCTGTGAAGCAGATGGAAGTCGTTGCTGTGAAGCTCGGACCAGCAGGAGGAGCTGTGACCTCTACCAGCTGGAACCCTCAGCATTCACATACCAGGATTCATTTAGAAAAACGGATCAAATAAAACATACAACAACCGACCACTCGGCTCTGAGTGTCCCCTCTGGTATGTCACAATACAAGAGTGGACCTCCTCTCTCTTCATGTCGCTTCAACATGAATCTTACTGTCAACTCTTGAGTGTGTGTGTCTGTCATCCTGCTCTCTCTCTCTCTCTCTCTCTCTCTCTCTCTCTCTCTCTGTGTGTGTGTGTGTGTGTTCTCAGTCTTGTGTAACATTCACCACGCTGCTGAAAGAGAGACAGAGATAAGTTGAGCTCATGCTACCAGAATAACAACTCCCTCCCTCTGCTCTCCTGAATTGATCTCCTCAGTGTGTGTTGTACAGTTTGCGAGGCTCCCACACTGTGGATGTGTGAACTGTTTCCTGCTGGTCCACTGACCTGGCAGCTTTTCCATGACATGTTGAAGACTGGAGGCTGGTTTATGAAAATGTGCGTTAATGAGGAATGTGTGTGTGTGTGTGTGTGTCATTCTCAGCACATCATATCTAGTTTATTTAATCAGTACACAAATCGAAACGTTATGAGTTTATGTGTCGGTGCTAGATCTTGACAAAAATCAGTGTATGAACCGTCCCAGTGCTTCTCTGCAGCACCTAATCTGGTGTTATGCGGCGACCTCATGACAAGACTCCAGGAAGTCACTAAACACTTTTAACATGTAACTACACAAAATCACACTGTTTTTTTTTTCCATTTCTGTTCACATATAGATTAAACACATTCAATCCAGGAAACCAAACTTTTTAGTGCTTCGTTGTTTTGCTTAATGAAATTTTTGAACTGAACTTTCAACTCCAAGGAGACAAATAGTTTTGAGCAGAAAAAGATTGTTTCTGCTCACAGTATGTATCATGTATCATTGGACAAATCACTTGTATTATTAACAAAATACATCAGCATCTGTGATCATGTACTGTAGGCTACATGTAAAATAAGTGTGGACTTTCTCTTAACATACAGCAGTTACAACAAATGTTTGTCAAGATTTGCTGTTGACATTTTTGAAGATTTACTGAAACAATGGGCCCTTGATTTCAGACTGAAGTAGACAAAAGCAGTCTCTCATTTTAACCGTCAGTGTTGAAAACTGCCACCAGCAGATTGTGTCAGCTGAATATCCAGCTAAATAACATTCGTCTTAAATATGTGTTTGACAGCTGTTATCATGCTAACTCAGCACCGTGTAATGATGCAAAAAAGACTGAGGCTAAAACTAACAAGTCAACATCCTCAGTATCCATGAAGAAGACACGAAGGAGCAGCATTGGTTAGTTAAGCCTGATATTATAGCGCAGTTGAAAACATACATGAGGCAGTTGTATTACTGAAGAAACAGACAATAAGTTATTCAAATTGTGCTTTATTGTTAGTACTTTCATGTACCTCTGTTAAACTTTAAAAGTGTTTCGTCAACCGATTCTCAAAGTGAACTGAGTGACTCAGTAGCTTTCAGCAATGGAGCTGCTCACTGCTCATTAAAAGCTCATTAAAAAACAATCATAATCTGATAATGTCAAACATAATCTGTGGTAAACAAGAGGCCGCTGGGCCATTAACTTCATGTGCAGTGCTTGTACGGGCATATTCTGTACCAAAGTAAATGAGGCAGTTTAAAGACAGTCTGACTCAGCCCTGAACGTCACAGTGGTGATGCCTTCACTTACTGACGTACATACTGAAATGCATTTGAATGGAGGAATAAAGTGAACGAATTACATAGTCAGTGACTGGAAATCTGAACTGAACTCAAGGAAGCCATTCAGATCAGCAAAGTGATTTAGCAGTAGGTTAGTAAACCTCCCTAAATCCAAGGAAGATCAGTGCAGAGATGGAAATGTGTCTTTGACGTGGCTCACACAGGTACGCAGAGAATCAAGACACATTTAGCAGAAATACACAGATGAGCTAAAACATTGTGACCACTCACAGACGAAGCGAAGGGTGTTGATGATCTCATAACAGCGGCACATGTCAAGATCTGGGAAATGTTAGTCAACGTGTTGGATGCAGGAGAAATGGGCAGGTGTAAAGACCTTAGTGACTTTCTTGGCGAATAGAGGAATTAAGTTTGATGCTGAATTTGCAACGTTTCTTTTGGACATGTAAGTAAAGAGCTGTTAATGCTAAAGTTGGCGATGTAGCAATAGTAAAACTTACAAATAGCTCCTTTAAGAACAGTTTGGCTGTAAAGTGCAAATATGTGCAAGTGTTAGGGTCGTAATTCAATCAAAATGTGGTCATTGTGTTAATGGAAGTTGGTATGAATGATTTTTTTTTTTTTTAATGAGCCCTGCCTGGAGTCCAGAGTTGCACCAACAGAGGAACACCCCCGTCTAGCGGATGGTGAATGTGTCAGTTGTTTTTTTCTTGAGAAAACTACTAGAAATGTGCAAAAATGTAGCTTCCAGTACAAGTTATTGATTGACATTAAACTTTAAAAAAAAAAAAAAAAAAAACCACCCCACAACTCTTTTGGTACCTATAGATCTGCCAATGTGAATGTCGTATGAACTTCAACATCTTTAATTGATGATTAATGATTGATTCTGGAGTTTAAAGCTTTTTTTTTTTACATTAAATCCTGTTTAACTTCAGAGTAGAAACTTTGAGACTGAAGCTTCTCATCAGAACCATGAGACTAAAGTTTACACAGAGACAGAGTTCAGAGGTGGAGGCCCACTGCTGGTTTGTCATGCTGCTGAGCACTGCTGTCAGTCAATGTGTTTTTCTGTGATCTGATTGGCCGGTTTGTGTACTCAACAGAGAAGTCTCCACCCCCGGAGAAGACGGCTGTACTTTTCCACTCCAAACTGAGTTTACTATCCAACTCCATCCACTCCTCCTAGTCCTCCTCCCTCCTTCACTTCATCTATTCATAACACACATGCCCCCCTACCCAATCACACACACACACACATACACCCACACACACACACACACAAACACACACACACACACACACACACACACACACACACACTGAGGTAATGGAGGTTTCGTCCTGGATTTTTGGTACAGAACCACAACGACTGGGGTTACTCTCTGATTGGTTAAGAGCTCTGCTGGGAAAAACAGCAAACCAGTATTCTCAGTTTCAGGGTGGTTTCACTGCAGATGGTCTGAAATGTGACAATATTTCCATCATTTGGTTATGTATTTGTTTTCTGGAGAATTTTTCATTTCCACTTCCTGTGAGGAAACACCAGGCGTGACCATGGCTTGTCTTTCCACACATCTAAAACACTTACAAAGTTCATTGTTTCCATCCTCTTATATCTGAATTACTCTTATTTCTTACTCTTATTAATAGCAATTAATTATTCGCAGAGGGTTTCAGCATTACAAGTCTTCATGTGTATCAACTTGGTTAGAAGTAAACATGACTCAACTTTGGATCCAGATTGGGGAATTCTTAGTCAAATAGTGTTTCCTTATGTGTCTCCCATATTACAGAGAAATTCAGTCTGTTACAGCCCTGGTGTATTGACGCAGGTCTCAGTGATGACAGGTGTGGACTGTCAATCAATCATCACAGGAGATTTTGTTTTTCTCATTTTTTTATTTTAACCTTTTTGCCGACAGCTGTTAGTAGGAAACAATGAGAGAGGGAGAGAGAGGGAGAGAGAGGGAGAGAGAGGGATGGGGGATGTAAAACGTCAACATTTACTTTACTTTACTATATAAGATGTGTGTCCTATATTCTAAGATAAATTGACATCCACCACAGCACTTGCTATTAGAAGATTTCTTTTTTTGACAAATGAACCTCTGCTGTCTAAAAACATCTGGCCTACAACTGCTGTTTTCAAAGACATGAACTAGCAGCAGCCCCTCGATTCATTGGCCACCTCCTCTGACGAGTCTTAACTTAAATCGTCAAAAACGTCGGGTTTGTGGGAAATGGCGTTTGTTAAAGGTCGTTAAAAATTGTGTTATATTGTATTATGTTGTATAACTTAAGTGATGTTAAATCAAAAATGAGTAATGATAAAAATAAGGAACCTTTCTGACTTACATTCAAACATGTGACTGATGTTGCAGAGCCTGGTCTTGCCAGGTTATTACCAGACCATATTGTTTGCTTATTTTATGTCTCTTGGTGTTCTGCTTGGTTAACGAAAATACCCGTTCCAGTTCTGGAGTTTTAGGTATTTGCATTTAACAAATATCAGTGGAATTTGTCAGTTGAAGATTAACAAATGTCCTTTTGGGGAACTTTGATTGGCTGCACTGGCTGTTAACCGTGGATATAAGAAATTTTTCATGGGAACGTCACCATACATTACACACATAATTATTCTTCAGTATATAATGTCAGTATTTTATATTATGCTTGTGAGTTGAGAACCTGATAATGAACCACAACATCCCCATTTCAGATTTGGCAGGGGAACCTTTGTTGAATCTCTCTCTACCAAGTTTCAGTCAGTCTCTTATAACGGCCTAAAATAAAAAAGAATAAAAATAACAAGAGAATTTCAGCATGTATGTGGAAAATGTTAGCCCTGTAATCATATGTTCAACTCTCATATACTAGGGGTACAGCTGTTTACATACTTCGTGGTCTATTCAAAAGCTTTAGTTGCAAAACTATTTATCTGATCATCAACAAGTTAACTTCACAGTTGAGCCCCATCCCCCACCCCGTTATTCTTTCTTTATTCACACACACTGACATGATTCAGGATCATAAAAGACAGAAGATAATCATTCACATCTACAATATTTAACTTTATTTAAACTCACAACTCGCAGTCTCACAGATTTCAACAACCAGTGTGTGTGTGTGAGTGTGGGTGTGTCCGGGAGCTTTCTAACCGTAGTTCATACAGTAACTCTGTCTGTACTTGTTGTTGGACGTCTGCCCCTTCACCAACCAGTCACACTTGTGTGTGTATGTGGTCCAGTTATTTCTCATACTGTGGGGACCTAAATCTGTTTAAGTCACATTATGGTGACTTGTCTTCCTAATGGGGATAAAAAGGAAGTTCCTATTATGTAAGTCATCATATTTTAAGGTGAAGACAAGTTTTCAGGTTTGGGGTAAGGTTAGGACTTATGTAAGTTTCAGATTTTGACAGTGAGCTCATGTTTAGAAAGTGAGTTATAAAAATATATTTGGAAACTGAGGACATTTTGTCTAGTCTATCGAAGGGCTTAGTTCAGGGTCAGAATTAGTTTTATATAAAGGTTTAGTCGAGGAAATAGATTATACCAGTGAGGGTCCTTACAAGTATAGACACATACAAATGTTTTTGTGTGTGTCAGCAGATTAGCATTAGCCCAGCTAGCTGTGGAAGTGTTTGCAGGGTACTGATCTGCTTTCCATAATCTGCCACACACACCTCCTTACTGCCATGGTCTGTGTGTGAGTGTGTACACATACACTGACTTTACAATGTGAGGTCCAGTTTAAGTTTTAGATCAGTGTAGTGTTGGTTAAGGTCAGGGTGAGGGGCTGGGAATTAATCAATGAGTGTCCTCACAAAGATAGCTGAACAAATGTGTGTGTGTGTGTGTGTGTGTGTGTGTGTGTGTGTGTGTGTGTGTGTGTGTGTGTGTGTGTGTGTGTGTGAGAGAGAGCCGGCTCACTCTCTCTTCCTGTTTGGCAGTATCAGCTGACCATTCAGAGGCAGCATTATGCAACAACAACTCAAACTAGAAGCTGCTGCTGACTGTGACGGTGGAAGCAGCAGAAAGTGGAAACAGGAGCTACAGTAGAAACAACAGAGACAAAACAGCTGTGACCTGCTGCAGTGTCCCTGAGCAAGGCACTGAACTGTTGGTGTGTGTGTGATAAGAGACAGTGCAAACAAGGTCAGTGTGACTGTCTGTGTGTGTGTGTGTGTGTGTGTGTGTGTGCGCGCGTGTGTGTGTGTTCTTAGTTAACACACCCTCAATATGGATTTCACCCTGTGCCAAATGAGCCAGTCAGCTGATCTACAGGTCAAAGGTCAGTCAGAACAGGTTAGCCCTGCTGCTGGCATGAAGTCACATCTTATCACATATGTCTTCTGTCTTCATAGCTCGGTCTTCAGAGTGACATTTAGGATTTTTATTAATTTAAGATTGTGTGAGTTATTCACTGTAATAATGTGAATGGATTAAAACATTGACTGCTAAATTAGCAACCTGTGCCAGAGCCCAAAACTCAAGGCACCTTAAAAGCTCGAGACTCCAGTGCACCATTTAATGAACATAATGAAATCTGCAGCAACTCATCAATCATGTCAAAAGATAATGGCTGTGATTTCCATGTCACTGACATGCTTTAGTACTTTCTCTCAGTATTTCATTGTTTCTTTTTTTCTCTATATTTCTTAAAAACCCACTTAAAATTTGTTAGATCCTGATAGTTTTGATTAATCTTTTGTTTAATCTGTAGGCCATAGCTGAATGTCTCAAGTTACAATTGTGTTTTCATACCTTCATTATTTACTGCGCATATTCCTAAATAATTGCATACTAAATCAGAAACACTAACGAGCTAATGCAAGATATGAAGTTAAAGCTAACAGAGGAGATCACCACAGCTCCCCTTATCTTAAGATAAAGCTAAATTTAGTTTTTCTCCCAAGCTGCACTGTAATATGTAATTATTAGAAAATATCATCATAAAGTCTTGGTAGTTGGCTTTGTTATTCCACATTACTGAATGACGCAATGGCTAAATCCAGCTACAATGACAAACTGGAGTAGCCCTGCAGCTAACAGCTAACAGCTAGCAGCTAGCATCTAGCAGCCAGCAGCCTGCTCACCTTGCTGAGCAGATTAGCTGTAACTACCATTACAGCCTCCGACACTGGAGGAATTTGGTGATTAGGTGTGCTCCAGCTAACTCCAAATGTTTTATATTGTACATTAAATTATTCTGTTGATTTTATTAATCAAAATAAAGTTGTTGTTTTTTTTACAGCTGAAAGAAGACATTTGGCTTCTAGATGCTGCATTTTCTTCTTACACTCCCTGAAAATTGCCTAAAGGCAGAGCACAGTATCTTTGTTATATACAAGACATTGCAACCTTTCTGTCTGTTACAGAGTTCGCTCATCAGCTGGAAAACTTTAAGCACTAATTTCTTATTCTCACTGTTTCTGTAGTTACTGCTCACTGACTTTGACAGCAGAATAAAAGAGCATGAGGATAAACCGGAGTTAAGAACTTACTTTGACCCGTTACCATTATTAGTTTATGACACACAAACACAAAGAGGCTTACACCTCCCTGGCCGTCCTGAGTGGGAGTGACCAGCCCACTTCACTTTATATAATCCACTTGAACTGCTCCGAGTGCAGGAACAATGACCGTGCCTCTTTCCTGTGTCGATTGCTGTCTGAAATCTCTGAACAGACAAATGCAATTATAATAATGCTAGTTACAAGAAAATATGGCTGTGATACAATCTAGAATTGACTCTATATGTATTTTCTATTACTTTAAGCAGCAACATACTGCTTGTACAAAATAAGATGAAAAGTAGCTAACATTTTTATTTACAATATACAATACAATACCTTACTTGGGCTAGGTGTAGAAGATTTTAAATCATTAAAATGGTTCAATCTTAATATAGGGTTAAGTATTTAGCGGCGGTGCATATGAATGCCTAACTGGCCACGTACCAGACTATTTATAGGTGTCTGTCCTTACAAGAGACCAGCGTGGGTTTAATACAATACAAAAGTTCTGTCTAAATTCATAAATCTGGTTCTTTTGGATCTACATAATTTTGGTATGTTGGAGCCAAGATGAGGACATGATAAAGTGAGATACTCAGAAATGCATTTCACTTTATTAAGAAAAAAACTTTTTATTCAAAGAATACAGAGAGACTATGTATTTGTAGGAGTAATACGCATGATAATTAAAACTGCTGTAGTAGATGTCAGCTGTTAATATTGTTCTAGGTGAAATATTTATACATGACTCATATTGGACTCTGTTTTTGTTTTCCTCTCTTCTTTTTTCAGGTTTTGTGAATATCTGGAAAAGTGTGTTGTGTTTTTTTAATGATGGAAAAATGAAATTAAAATGAAATTAACATAATCTATTAATTCATCTACCATGCAACTCAAAAAGTGTTTGATTTCTTATTTCTGTATATTTAATGTTACAATGTATTGTTTTTCTTTACTGCTCCACTCTACATATTGTCATGTAACCTGGTATTGCAATGCATGTGAGCAACACTGAGTATTTATTTTTTACATGGTTTGACTGTGTCACTCTGAGTTACCCTGATGACTCAGTGACACAATGGCCCTGCTGACTCTGCTAACGCTTCAAGAAGAACTCATCACTCTCATTTATAGCCACAAAGACAAAGATCACTCAGCCCCTGTTACATCAATAAGATATTTATTTGTTTGTTTTGTCTTTTTATTTTGTACAGTAAAAGGCCTTTTTGTTAATGACAGTCTGCATCAGCCAATCCTCTGCAGTCTAATCCAGTCAGCACGATTCTGATTGGCTGTTTGGGCTCACTCCCACCACCGAGCCCATCTCCCTTTGTGTGCAACAACAACAACAACAGAAAGGCAGCACTTTACACCACCGGGACACATTGTACATGAACCAAACATGAACTGTATAAAAACATCCATCTTAATAAAGTCATTTAATCTTGCATTTAGTTAAAGTTATTTCTTAAACCCAGAAAAATGCTGACAGGGTGAGATAATTCCACTTTCTCTCTGTGCAGTTTTGCTTGTTGTTTTTCTAAAGATCAGTGCTAGTACCTCAAAAAAAGACACCGTAAGGCAGATCACTGCAGGAATGTTAAGAAAATGACACTTGATTTAAAAGACATATTTTTAAAAAGTTTATTCCTGCTGGAAACTAATGGAATTATCTCAGTCTGTGAGCAGATTCTTCAACTTTTAAGGCTAAATGACTTAAATAAGAGCGAGATGTTTTTATTTTCTGTGAACATGAAGCAGAACAAACCTGTTAAGTCTGAGGTTTGAGTCTCACAATGCTGGGAACAAAATGGCTCCCTGAAAGTTTCCCTTCAGGATGTCAGGATGTCACAGAACTCAACAAAGTCTCTCTGCATGAAATTCTGGCTCTGCATCAGGTCGTCTTCAGAGGGGAAATACTGCATGCTGTCCTCCTGCAGACGCAGACTGTCCTCCTGCAGGCGCAGACTGTCTTTGTGCAGGCGCAGACTGTCTTTGTGCAGATGTAGACTGTCCTCGTGCAGTACCAGGATCTGTCCTGGTGGCGTTGTTGAGCCGTGTGGGTTGGGACTGTCTAGGAGGGCTCCTCTGGCATTCTCCAGGACGCCCAGGTATGAGTCCATGTCAGTGAGCTCCATGTCACTGTCGGAGCTGCTGCCGCTGTCGCTTCCCACTGAGTCGGAGCGCATGTGCAGCATCTGGTACTTCTCGTGCATCAGAAACTGGTTGGTGTTCTTGGGGGCCCTCATCCCCCTCGCTCTGTTTCCCTTAACGTTAATGGGTCGGAGCGACATCACCGGCCTCTGGAGGTGTCGGGGATGATGGAAATGATGACGTTGAGGGTGTTGATGGTGGTGATTGCGCCCTCTTGGCCTCCCTCCCCCTCCTGTCCTCCGCCCCTGTGGGCGCCCCCTGCAGCTCTTGGACCAGCAGTGCTTCCTGCGGCTGGCAGCGTCCCTCTGTGGAGCCTCTTTTCCATCCTGCTGCTGCTGGCAGCTCCTCCTGCTCATCATCTCTGAGAGCATTTTCTTGTCTTTCTTTGCAGTCGCCTCCCTTCCTCCCTGCCGCTCTCCTTCACATCCTCCTCCCCGCACGGTGGCCCACACAACAACAAAGAGAGGCTGGTTTCTGTTTTTCTGGCTCAGATCACAAATGACCTCCCTCTCACTCAGAGTCTACCTTTTCACTATTCTGTCGCTTTTTTTCTTGACCTCTGGCTTTGGCTGGTGCATAGCCTGCTCTTCCTCCCCCTGCAGAGGCAGCTTGCCTGATCGGCTGGCTCCCTGTCACGCCCTCCTCTGATTCTCTAATCTCTCTTCTTCACCTCTCTGAAAGGCAAATCAGCTCCTTACAGCTCTGATTAGTGAACTGAGGTGAGCTGTTGAGGGGTGTTAAGCGTCTTCTAGCTGATTTAAAGCTGGTTTTTTTTTTCAGAGTTTTAGGCCAGTTGCTGTAGTGCACTCAGCTCTGACCAGCACTGACTGTGGCTCTGCCTTCCTCTCAGAGCCTGGATAAAGAACTGGAAGGATCCATTCGTAGGTTTACCAGAAGGGGGTGCAGTGTTTGCAGGTTTCTCCACAGACTATTAATAACAATGTAATATGACAGATTTTTATAAAATATAATTTCTACATATTAGTATAAACTATTTGAACATAGATGTCAGCCTGCAGGTGCCCCAGATTGCGTTCTGTGGTTGTTATAAGCATTAAGCTGCTCCCTGCAGCAAGATGGTTCACTCCGCCTCAGTTTTAGCAGCTGAAATCTGATCCACAGCTGCTGCTGTTACTGCCCCCCTCCCCACCCCCTCTGACAACAGACACACTGTACAGCAACAACATTCAGCAGCACTGAGCAGGACGACAGTGGTAGTCACCGCAACAGCACTAACAGTTGTGGGTTAGTTATTGTGTCATGCACGATCGAGTACCAGCTGATGTGAACTTAGAATACCATCACAGAGGTGAAACTTTTGTCTGAAAATAACCCAGTTTCTTATATAACATTACATTACAAACAAAACGCTTCTGTCATCTTCTGTCCCAAACTCTACAAACTAAATGTGGTGTGGCTCTGTGGACTGCACTGTCTGTCAGTTGGTCCAGCACTTTGGTCCAGACTGAAATATCTCAACAAATAGGCCTAATGGATGGATTAATATGAAATGTTTTACAGGCATTTAAGGTCCAGGGCCAATGCACCTGACTTTTATTGTGATCTCCTGACTTTTCATCTGGTTCCACTATGAGGTTTACGTTTGTGGTTTTACTAAAATATCTATTAACAACTATTTGATAGTTTGACATGAAATTTGGTTCAGTGACATTTAGCATAAATTATAATGACTTTTGTGATCCCTTGGATTTGCATCTAGTGCCATCATCAGGTTGAAATTTTAATTTGTCCAACACTTTGAGTTTTTTATGACCAAATACTTGCAACACTATTTTTTTTACTTTGTGTTTAGTACTAATGTTAGCATTATAAAATGGTAAACTAAGATGGTGAACATGGAAAATGTTATACCTGCTAAACATCAGCATGTTTACATTGTTATTGCAACTATTTTAGCATGCTGATGTTAGCATTTATCTCAAAACACTGCTGGTCCTAAATACAGCCTCACAGAGCTGCTCGGCCGTCGACTCTTAATCTCATTTAACATCATCCAACCAGAAGAACTCAAGGTTACTTTGCTAAATTGTGCAGCTCTTAAATCAACATATAATGAGCACTAAAACATGAACTATATCTCTAGGGTCATCTAAATCACATGACAGTCTTTCCTCCTAAAAGGAAACCGTTAAAACTAGTTCTTATATCCATAGCTACCACCAGCACAACTGCCTTGCAATTAAAATCAGTTCAAATATATTTACATTAATGAAGTTCAATTATGTTAAAAAAAATCACAGATCATGAAAGACCATAACAAGTCTTTAAGTTTGCAGCTGCACTACTGACCCCATGTGGCTGTGATATGTAATACACAGAATAGTTAGAATAGAAGGAGGTGGGTCCATGTTCAGTCCATCCTGCATTGTTGGATGGATCAGAATAGACTGCCTTGCTATACTTAGATCCTTACCGTTAGTCTATCATTAAATGCAACCTAAACTGGCAGTAAACAGTTCAAGACATAGTGAGTTTAGAAAGCTGAATGCATTTATTGTGAAAATGGAATTTAATTTGATTTATCATTGTAATGGAGTTCTGAATCAACTTAAGAACAAACAGAGTAGAGGATGATTACATCAGCTAATAACCTTGCTAATGACACATACGGTACACTATGCACTGCCTATTTTGATCCAAGAAATCATCACCATCATCAACAAGGTCATAATCCTGCTAATATTAGTTGCAGGAGCAAGTTGAATTTATTCGGCATACAGCTGGACAAAGTCGTCTCTTTTAATGTTATTTATAAGTGACAGCTATTAAAAAAACATATTATCAAAACACATACTAACAAATCGGTTATTTTTGGGTAAAACACTTATTATCAAAAAAACAAAATAAGAGTAAATTAATAAATTAAAATCATAAAATATAAATTCCATAAAGATGGAAATGACTGACACAGCTTATATGTCTTCACAGCTTAATTTGCTCTTTGATGAGGATATAGTCTTAATATAAGAGCTCATATGCAAAAAAGTTGTAGTTTTACTATTTCAAACGCATTTTTATGTAATAAGTAATAACGCCGAAAAGGACAATTAGTTCTACTGGACGTGTCAAATGAAAAACTCTCAACTCAACGGTTAAACATACAGTATTTTATGCCCATTCAGTGCCCATTAAGAAGAAGGTGTGATATTTCTGATGTAGCCTACTTATCTGTCTTCATGATATTCTCAAAGAATTATGGACTACTACTGTCAGATGGCAAGATATCAAGTCCCTGACCTCATGTTACATCTTTGTTTGCCACTGTCACCGCTGTTACTGAGCTGCTGTTAAATAATAAATAGATATTTGAAAGATCGTCGAAAGTCTGTCGTTTTATTCCTTGATTCCGTTTAAATTGGCCTATATTTTAATTACTCTTACTCTAGTCTGACTGCTCATGCAATGTTCGTATGTTTGATAAATGTTGAACATTCAAAACTGATTTTAATGAAAAGAAAAAGTCTTGAAGTAACTGTCACGGAGCGACTGTAAATAAAGTTTCTTTGAATGTAAGTCAGCTGCTTCGGTTCAGGATCACAACAAACATGGCGTCGGGAGGCGGCTAACTGAGGGCAAAGGCTGCACATCCTCTAAACCCGTTTTAGTTAGACGTTTTTGCACTAAATAACAGATCATATTTGCTCGCCTCGATCTCAAGATGGAGTCCGCCCCTTTTCCAGAGGAGGTGTCGGAGAGAAAAGTGTGTGTTGTCGGGTCGGAGCTGGTGGAAAACTACACTGTAAGCTATGTTCGGTTTAACGTCAGTTAGCTTAGCTTGTAGCTAGTTTAGCCTTGGGTCTGTTCAAGTGACAGCGAGTTAATGTCGAGGAAGTTACCCTATCAGTAAATACAAATTGTTTAGTCATTATACTTCTGTTTTATGTTAGCCCCCATGTCTTTATCCTCCCTAGGGTGGACTAAAAAGAAGGACAGGACTAACAAGCTAACAGCTAACTGCCGTGCTAACTGTCTCAAACAGTTTCAGAGTGATCACATCGTGTCCTCTGAAGTCAGCAGACCTCACAGACCGCTGCGGCTTGTATTTCTCTGTCAGGAATTATACTTGATGTCTTTATGGTGTAACACTCTGTACTGTTAGGTTTGACAGACAGTAACCACCGACACTGCTGATAAAAAATCAAGATCGCGGAGCCTCACAGCTCCACTTATTTTCTGACCATAAGTTAAACCAAGTCGCTTGGAAGCAATTTTCTGCCAAGAAAAAAAACAGTTGGGTTTGGGATGTTAACTCTAGCACATTCTGACTTTCTACCTTAATGATGGGGAAGTCAAACATTGACTTTCTAAGTTCAAAATGATAAGCTAACCAGTGTGTAAGTCATAATTGTGAGGTGAACTGAAAGTAAGGATGCTTTCAAAAATAATGCCACGAGTTTTATTTATCAATCAATTCTCAGTCAGATTATCAAATCAGTTTTGTGTTGGGCCACACCCATTAGAAAATAAAATAAAGTATTCAGTGATGGCGACCACCCAGTTTATCTGATTTGGCAGTTAAATTTGCTATTTGCATCAACATAATTAAAAACGTTGCATCTCAAGTCGGTCTAACTATGGACCAAATGTGTTGCACTTGTCATCAAGCAAAAGAGCCTCAAGATGTGTTCAGACTGAAGACAAAGCATACTGAAAGGTTTTTGTAGTCTTAATTATTGGCCCCAGACAGCTGATGTGTGTCTGTGTTGCAGTTCAGACTCTGATCTCTGAACTTTACAACAAATCCAACTTCCTTATTTTCCACCAGTTTCTCTCTTTGTCTCTCTAAAGCTTTGGGATACGTGTGAATTTTCATGGTCACATCAATTCGTGACCCCCAGGGGAAATTTGCATCTACTCGATTTATTCCATCATGCTGCCATTGAAATTTGCTGAACACACCTGAAAAATATTACTATTTAAATCAATTTGAAATAAATTATTGTTGTCTTAAAATGGTCCACTGGAAAACTTTACCTTCTATACTTCAAAAGAATAATGCCATGAACATTTATTATTTAGTCCATTGCATCTCAAAAACCAGCTGGATCACAGCAGTGTTTAATTCAGTCAGATTGTAATCACTGTGTGTCCTGCTTTGGTGTTTCAGGTTTACATCATCGAGGTGATGGATGGAGAGCACAGATGGACTGTGAAGCACCGCTACAGTGACTTCCACGACCTCCACGAGAAGGTGAGAGACCATTCTCGTTTTGAGTTCAGTTTGGTGCTGCGATGCATGAAGCAGTGTTTCTTACTGACTGAGGATTGAAAGTGTCAAGTTTTTTATGCTGCAGAGCACTAAACATTAATAATGAAATGTATTCAAATACAAAGTATTAGATTTTTAGAGTTTAGGGCCAATAGCAATAACTGAATAATAGCAAATTTGATAAATAAAGGTTAACCTTTCTGATTTTTTTCCTACTCTTAATACAACCTTTGCAAACAATTTTTAGTTACTGTAAGTGTGGCTCTTTTCTTCTCTATTTTGGTGTTAATTCACCCCCACAGCTGTTGTAAGAAAAGGCTCCATGTGACTGGACATAATTATTGGCTGAAGTTCCATTATCGGAACACTAGTTAATAATTCACATTTCTCATTCATCAGAGGATAATACATTAGCCACTGATATATTGTTCATTGTATATCTCGACACAGCATAGCACCACAATGCATTACATCAATATCTGAAATTCACTGTTGGAGTACATTGTTGAATAATTTAGACCAAAAAATGTTTACTGAATGTGGACTGTGATTGATTTTCAATCTGCTATCTGAGAAATGTTTTGCAAAAGTGTAAAGAAGCTATGATTTGTATTTACTGTGCTAAAACATAGAAATGACGACAGCAGGAGTTTGAGTTCACAAGTGAAACAGAACAGAAAACAAGTGTTTCAGACTGCTGAGAAAACATCTGTGGGTTTGTACTTCCCAAAGACAGAAATGGAGAGACCAGATTAGGTCTATAACTATTATTCGTTTTGATTAATCAATAAATCTTTATAATGGTAATGCCCATCACAATTTCCCTGAGCCCAAGGGCTGTTGTTTTGTCTGACCAACAGTTCAGAATCCAGGGATATTCCATTTATCGATGTAATTGATGATCAAGTTATTATGAAACTAATTGTTAGTTTTATTCTGATGTGTGTTTCCCTCCAGCTGACTGCAGAGAAGAAGGTTGACCGACGGCTGCTTCCTCCTAAGAAAATTTTAGGAAAGAACTCGAAGAGCTTGGTGGAGCGGCGGCAGAAGGAGCTGGAGCTCTACCTGCAGACGCTGCTGCAGCAGTTCCCACAGGCCACGCCCTCGTCGCTCGCCTGCTTCCTACACTTTCACCTCTATGTGAGTACGCCTGAGGCTGTTATTACCTATAACCTCAGAACATGTACTGTTATCATGCTAGTACTACACCTGTACTCACTCTACTGGTACCTCATTCATAATGGCATGTGCTTGAGTATATGCTCGCATACTGCAGCCAGCAAATAGACAGCAAGCAGCCAGATGTGACGGTTGAACATGTGATTCCAAAGCTGAGGTCAGGGCTTTGTGCAGACCAGTTCTTCAACAACAAACTAGGAAAGCCGTTTCTTTCAAGTCCTGGTTTTGTGTACGAGGTTAATATCATGTTGAAACAGGAAAGAGCCTTCCTCAAACTGTTGACACACCAGTGTTTTTTGAAATCTGTCTCGCGTGAGTCTCCTAACTTTGTTGAAGCACAATGATAAATTCCTGGAGTACCCCTTTTAAAAGGCCACTTTATCACTTTAATGTGGTTCTCCTATGAAGCTATATTCCTTTATAAAAGCAAAAACGCAAACCATTCGTTGGTGACTGCTTCCCCAGTGGGATGATTTGCTTCTATTGTGTTGTTAATATAATTGGTAACTGAATATCTTTTATGTTTTGGACTGTCGGACAGAGGATGCTCTCTTTTGCTAAATACTGTAAGACAGACTTTACTACAGTAAAAGCTTTTTCATTTCAGTTGCCTCAGTTGTGTCTCAACTCAGATTTTTTGGGTTGTGGTGCAACACGGTGATCATGTCAACAGTGGCTGAGCAGCAGAAAACAGTCACAGGATCATGTCGTAGGATTAAATGTAAATGAAGGAACAATTCTATGCTTGTATTGTGAGTAAATGATGATTATTCCCTCTGATGAGAAGCACTGCTCCAGTTGGGTTCGGCTTTGTGATGATCAGTGACTGTGATCACATGACGAAGACAGAACAACAGACCAGTGTTGTCTGAGTCCTCAGAATTCTGCAGATTAAACAGCCGAAGGAAAGCCCCTTCTCATGTGACGTGAAATGATCAACACATGACAGTCCTGGACGATTAAGATCTGAATGTTTATTATTCAGCTGCATTAATGCCATCTCGCCATATAACTATAACGTCTTTGAAAAAAACAGTGGAATTGGTTCGCTGTCTGAGGTGAGGTTCAGGCCTCTGCAGGTGTTGCTCTGGACCCTTGTGGTTTAAGTAATCCAGGTTAATGTCACATTATCCAGATAAGTTATCTTGTTAATTATCAACCATCTAACTTTTCAAACACAGTCAGAGGTTTTGATTTGTTTTTCTTGGATGAAGCAATCTTCAAAAACAGTGTATTGAAAAACATTTGTCAAGAAAGGCGACGAAGAGTAAAGAGTTGAAACCACGATCATCTGTTTGTTGAGCAGATAAGAAATTAGATGATTTAATTTAGTCTACAAACGTAACTTCTATTTTGAAGTGAATCCAGGTTTTAACAGACTGTTTGTCTCTTTCAGGAAATTAACGGCATCACAGCAGCATTGGCTGAGGAGTTGTTCCATAAAGGTTAGCTTCACCTCTGACCTTTGACCTGTTTTCCCTCATGTAGTGTTTCGAGAACTGTTAAAAATGAATGAAGCTGCTTCAGTGGAGTGGTGTGTCTCCTCCCTGTGTAGCTGCAGAGGCTCTCTCACCGAAGCTCTTACTGATAACTGTTATGAAACACCGACTAAGTGAAGTGTGCCAGAATGCTCTGGCACTCTGCCAGAGCATTCTGGCACAACACTCCTTGGGCTCAGGGAAATTGTGATGGGCATTACCATTATAAAGATTTATTGTTTAATCAAAAAGAATTAACAGATTCATTATAGTTATAGACCTAGTCTGTAACCTAGAATGCTCTGGCACTTAATTTATTTATCAGGGACAATACATATCAATTGACATCTTTTGGGTGTTATTGTGGTAGACAGTCAAATGGCTGGTTTTCCTCCAAAAATCACTAAAACTGAGTTGACTCCTTGCTTGCACAATGACATGGTGTGAAACAGCTGTCTATAGAAACAGCTGTTAAGTTTAATTTCTCCATATTAGACTCAGCACTTTTTGTTTTTTGGGTTGCACAGAAAACATTTAGAAACTAGTTTTAATAGCTTATTATCTGTTGCAGCTGAATAGTGTTACGGTGTGAGTAGTTTCCTCTAAATAACTGTTAAAATTTAATTTCTCCTTGGTCGCCTACACTTCATGTTTATACAAATATAACTTGACTACTATATAGAAAAACTGTTGCAGGTGTTTTAAACATCTGGTTTGTAGCAACACCAGTTGTGAAAAGTTAACTGACTACCGTGCAAAAATGTGAAATGTTGAGATGTATTGTGTCTTTGTTTATTTGTGTGTTTGTCTGTATATGTGCTGCAGGTGAGCAGTTGCTGCAGGTTGGCGAGGTGTTTTCTCTGCGTCCTCTGCAGCTTTACTCCGTCTCCCAGCAGCTCCGTCTGGCCAAACCGACCTGCTGTAACGGAGATGCCAAAACCGACCTTGGGCACATCCTCGACTTCACCTGCAGGCTGCGATACCTCAAGGTCACACACCTCTTTATTTAGCTCAAACCCACATCGTACAGTTTATTGTTTTCTCCTGACTTCCCTTACGGCAGCAGAGGTGGTAAACTTTCTCACTGGTTTTGTCTCTGTTGGTCAGATCTCTGGCACCAGAGGTCCAGTAGGAACCAGTAACATCCAGGAGAGCAGTCTCCCCTTCGACCTGTCTGTTTTCAAATCATTGCTGCAAATTGAGGTAACTGTCTGTTTGTCCTCAACAAAACTCGTGTTTGATGATGGCTAATTAACACCAGTTCTTCCCACATTTTATCCATTTATTCCAGACTATTATCCCAGTTTACTGCCTGGTTCATTCATTTGTGCATATTTGCAAAACAGTGCTGGAAACTTTGTGATGTCACAACTACCTGTGTTTGGTGCAGGTGTTGGTTGTGGTTAATTTCATTTTTGTATGAACACAGAGAAAAGCTCTACTGGCGTTGATTGTCATGTCAAGTCAGGGTTAAGTAAAATTGGATGTTTCAATATAGCTGATATGATAACTTCTCAATTTTGGATTCTCATGCCCCAGATAAAAACTTGAGAACTGAAAACATACTTAAGGTGTATTCTAGAGTTGTTTGACTTGTTTCAGTGTGATGATTGTAGAAAATGTTTTTCAGCTTGACTGAGGTGAAGAAGTTGCTTAATAGATAAAGAAAACATGTGATAGGCTGATGGAAACGCACTTTAATCTTTTTCGGACTAACTAAACATTGATGTTATAGCTCCTGCTTCGTCAGCTGTAGACAGAGCAGCAAAAACAAAGAACACATCTAGGACACATAACCTACTACTTATACATACTCATAAACACTGTTCCTGGTTCAAGTCTGGCTACAGACTCAAGATGCATGTCATGTCTTCTCTGTCTGCGTAGTGGTTGATCTAGACGAGACAAAGTCATGTCATCATATTAACACAAACGTGATCACCAGCAATTTAAATGACATGATGTATCAGAAGATCATAAAACCTGCTTCTGTCTGTCTTCAGGTCAGTGAGTGCAACTCTCAGCAGATTCAAGGTTTGTCGTCTCTGAGGTCGAGTCTGGCGACCATGAGTATCCACCGCTCCACAGAAACCATGATGGTAAAGTTGAGATTAAATACTGTGGTATACGTGTTTATGCAGTGTATTGTCTGTTGCATATTGATTTGTTTATTGTGATGTGTACGCTGTCCTCCAGTCGGTCCTTGTCCCAGAGGCGAGCGAGTTCTCACAGTGGGAACCCGAGGGGGTGGAGTCTGGCTGTCCTGTCACCGCCGTCATTCCCACGTGGAAAAACCTGACCACGCTGGACATGAGCCACAACTGCATCAGCACCATCGACAGCTCAGTGGTGAGACACACACCCACAGACAAACTGCAGCCAGAGTTCGGTCGATAGTGGTTTTAAAAGTCAGCACAGGTATTTAATTTTTTTCTTCACAGGAGAAATACTGACTGACTCCAGTTTGTCTGTCTCACACTCTCTCAGAAATAAATTATCAATCTATATATTTGTTTTATTTTTGTCAGTGTTTAATACAATGATACAACAAGTCAATATCTGGAGTGAAAGGAAACATATGAAGCCTCCAACCCTCAGATTTCAACCCTCTACCTGTCTAGACAAAAATAAAAAATACATGATGGTCAATATAAATACTCAGTACAAAGCTTTGCTGGCTCCTCTGCCTGCACTCTCTTGCATCTGGAGGTCAGCGCACTCTGTCCTTGATATCACCCACTCTGTCTTTACAGCTGGGTATATGAATAAAGGAATAAAGAAAAGTTTATGCTCCATCCATCAGTCTCTGTGCACTGACACTGAATTTTTCTGTGTTGCAGAAACTGATTCGTAAGGTGGAGTTTCTGGATCTGAGTTACAACCAGCTGTCCTCGGTGGAAAACCTCCAGGTATGTGGCGGCGTGATGAAGAACGCATCAGCTCTGTAAACTCATCCCACCGTCAGTATCATTTCTAGGGCTACAACTAATGGTTACTTTTTATTGTTGAATAATTTACACAAAAAAATATACACAATGAGTCCAAGGTGACGTCTTGTTTTGTCCAGTTTATGATCAAAGAGAGGAACGCAGCAAAGCCTCACACTGGAGAAGCTGCAACCAAAGAATATTTGGTGACTATTCAGATCAAACTAAGGCAAGAGTAATTTTATGCTGCATTCACTTGAGATGGGATCAAGACTTTCTGAGGAACACACACACACACACACACACACACACACACACACACACACACACACACACACACACACCAACACGAGAGATGTTACATCCAGTAACATCTCTCTTTGACAATGTTTTCATTAATCAACCCTGTGAATTACAGTGTACATACAGATGTCGTAGTGTGAATCTAGTTACAACATAACAGTATTTACTTCAGTCACACTTACACTCAGCCGCTGCAACACGCAGCGGGTCCTGCAGTTAAAATAAAGACAACCTTACAGATACGTAGTCTGTCATTATAAGCACAGTACAGAACTGGTTGTTTTGTGGTTGCAGCACCTGTACAACCTGGTCCACGTGGATCTGTCCTATAACAGCCTGCGGGTCCTTGAAGCTGCTCACACCCGTCTGGGCAACATAAAAACCCTTCGCCTGGCTGGCAACCAGCTGGACCGACTGACCGGCCTCACCAAGCTCTACTCTCTGGTCAACCTGGACCTCAGCCACAACCAGCTGGCCCAGGTAACTGTACCAAGGATATCCTGATGGTTCTGTGGTCCAAATGACATAGATACATAAACAAAATTGCATCACAAGAACAAAAAGAAAACATGTAGAAAATTCTTATCACTTACACTTATTAATTGCTCTTCATTATTCTGTCATTTCGCTACCCTCGACTTCCCACTGAAGACATGATGTGTCCAAAGAATTAGAAGAAATGTAAATGAGACACACTTAAGAAAAACAATGTAAGACTGTTGGGAAATATATCCAGCCTGAGCTCTTGTAATAAGTCCTCAATTTAAAGCCAGTGTGTGCGTGTCTGTTTCCAGTTGGAGGAGATCAGGAACATCGGCTCGCTGCCCTGTCTGGAGAAACTCAACCTGTCCAGTAACCCCATGTGCATCATCCCAGACTACAGAACCAAAGTCCTGGCCCAGTTTGGAGACCGCGCAGCAGAGGTACACCACCAAAACCACCACATCGTTCACATTACTACTGTACTCTCATTACTATTACTACTCCTGCAGCAGGGTTACACAGCCAGTAACAAAATACTTCTCCCTACTGTTAATATAATACTGCTAATATCACGACTGCACAGACAAATGACCAACACCACAAGCACTGTTTTCTCTCTGTCAGTTGCTGCTGTTGCTGCTAATGCTGCTATTACTGTAACTGCAAATACCACTACTGCCACTAATATGGAAGCTACTCATACTACTACTAGAATCACTAGTATATCTTCATTATTAGTGTAATAATACTACTGCTACATCTGTTTATGCTACTTTATGTTTATGCTGTTATTACTATTAATTCTACAGTTGTGTGTATGTGTTGACAGATGTTTGTTTATCCTCTTGTCTCTGCTTCAGGTTTGTCTCGACAGTAAAGTGACGACAGAGAAGGAGCTGGACACAGTGGAAGTGTTGAAAGCCATTCAGAAAGCCAAAGAAGTCAAAGACAGGATGAGCAGCAGCGACAAGAAGGTAAACTCTTGTCACACTGAAGCCTCCTGTCTTCATTTATTTTAATATTTTTAGATTATTTAGAATTTTAACTGTATATTGTTGATACTGTTTTGTAGTGTGCGACTGTGTCTGTTGTTTATAATTATTTTTGTATCAGTATTTTGATGCTGCCCCGTGGCCGCATCTCTTTTTACCTGGTTAAATAGTGAAGAATGAAAAAATCAAGCGGTCAGTGTTAGTCAGTGTTACCATGATGATATGGTCAGTTATATTGACAGTTTGCACATTAAAGATCATTAAATAGTTCAGATATGTTAAGAGTTTAGATAATTAAATGATTCATTTTTCGTTCGTATTTCCAGTGTAAATAAGTCATTTTTGAATCTCTTTTAGGACTGTGGGACAGCAGAGCTATGAGGATTTTACTTGACAGCACTGAATATTTTATTTTAACACTGACACTGTCAAAGGAAATGAACTCATGTTGTGCACTGATTTGGCTACTAAGACTTCAACGTTTGAACTCTCATGAGCAGTACACAACCACTGTTGGATGTTAATCTTTGTTAGTCGTAGACTATTCTCGTAACTTTCAGATTAACTAACCCTGAAAGCTGCTGTAGTGGTTTTATAATTCTAACCTGATCATAGAGCAATCAGAGATCACCACAGGACAAAATTACCAATTACAGGTGACGAGTAGTGGTTCTGATATCAAGTTAATGACTAACATATCTGAAGCCTGAAGATTTATCAGATGTTACTAAAACCATCAGAGCGGCCTGGTTTATTAGCTACCTGTGCTAACTACATGCATGTTTGTTGGGGTCAGAATAGCTGCAAACCAATAATTAGACCTTTTTAGATTAGAGAGACTGTGCACATCAGCAGCAGAGTTAATATGTAATGAAAATACAATCAATAAGTCAAACAAGTATGGGCATGAAAACATGTCTGATTAGGTGTGTGAGGTTGGGAATCTGACTTGGAAACTTGTTGCAAAAATTCACCAAATATAAACTGATCTGTGAAATTCATCATCGAAATCTGTGTGTATTTAAAATGTTTAAACATAGCCTGCAAAATTGTGTTTAATGCATCCACACACATCAGTGATGTTTTGTCTTAGATAAATCCCACCTTATTTTGAGGCCTTGCTTTTAGTCAGGAGAGCTAAGTTTCATTACTGAGTGTGTTTTAATCTAATTTACTTTGACTACCATGCGCACTAAATAACAGTCAAGCCACATGTTGGTCCAACTTTTAAGCAGTAAGTGCCTTTATTTTGAAGACTGGGAACACAGTTGGAAAGTGATGTTTGTCATTCTTGGTGGTTTTACTGTACATCTTCTGAGCCACAAAGCTTAATGAGGTCGCAGGAGAAAACAGCTGTCCACAGATGTTTTCAGGGGTTCACAACAGAAACTCATGTTTTTTTTATGGATTTAAAGAAAACTCTGAAACCTGTCATGGTTCATTAGGTTGTGTTTAAACTTACAACAAACAGATTTAGCTCTTGAGCTTCACAGTTTGGTGATGCATGTGATTGTACAACTTGAGCAGAGGCTTTTTGTTTCAGTGGAACAGTCTGTGTCTTTTAAATTGGCTGAAAATCAGTTTTGATATGTCTTTAGAAAGTGCGGCTGCCTGTTGCTCTGCTGCTGATGGAGCTGCTGGTTGCAGGTTTTTAGGATGTGATCTGCTTGATGATGTAGGTGACTGCAGCTCTCTGAAGGCTTCCTCCTCTCTGTCCTCTCGTCAGATCAGTGAGGAGACCAGGTTGTCTACTGCTGCACCTCCTCACCTCTCCTCCTCCTCCTCCTCTCCCCCCTCCTCCTCCTCCTGCTGCTCCTCTGCTGTTGCTCCTCCCGCTGTCACCACCACCACCACCTCCTCCTCCTCCTCCTCCTCTTCCTCCTCTTCCTCTTCCTCCTCTTCTTGTCCGGCCCAGCAGGCTACCTGCCCCAGCCAAGGTAATCATGTATGTATCAGGCTGTGCAGGGCTGAGGGAGGGATGGTGGGCGGTTGTTTTTATTTTTGCTGTAAGGCAGCAGCCAGACAGGAAAGTGTGAAACTGTTCCCTTGCTCTTTGTCTGGAATGTGAAACAGGCAATTTCCCAAAACAGCAGCTGGATAAATCCCAAACACTGGAGTAGATATTGGAACAAGAACAAACTGACGATTATTTTCATTACTGACAAATCTGCCAGTTGTTTAGTCAAAAAATGTGTGAGAAAATAGTGAAAAAATGTCCATGACAGTTACTCAGAGACGGAAGTGACTTTTTTGTTCAACCAACAGCTCAAAACCCAAAGACATTCAGTTTACACTGACACAAAACAGAGACAAGTCGCAAGTCCTCACAAGTTTTGACATGATCAATGACTGAAAGGATAAATCAGTTAATTAATGATTTTTTTATAAATTTTCTGTTGAACAGCTTATTTATTAATTGGCTATTCATGAACCGCTGTAGCCCTCTCTAATTTAAGTCTTCGCTCCAATTCTTTCTCTCTGTTTGTAAAACTGACACATAGAGTTCAATCCCTGGTCACAAAATGTTTACCGTTGAGGCCGTAAGCCTCCCAGACTCTGACACATCTGACATCTTACTAACCACATTTATTAAATATAAAACTTTTATGTTGTGAAATAGTTCCTCTGCTCTTCATCACTAAAGGTTAATGTTTTATTCTATTAAAGTGTTTTTATGATGTTTGGGAAGGCGGCCAGGAAACCCTGCACATCTGTTTAGCCTAGCTTAGCACAAAGACTGATTAGCATAGTTCCATCTGTCTGTCTTACATGTTGTATCTTTTTTATTGAACACGTTTAGAAACAGAAATGTAAAAAAAAGAAAACATAGAGTTTGTCTGGTTGCTGCCTTCAGTTAAGATTTTCTCTAATTTGAGATAAACGACCTTTGATCAGTCCAGTGGACGTTAACATGAAACTTAATGTTTTCTTCAGATAATGATGATTAGCATTATTGCAGATAACAGACGTGTTTTTCCACTGCAGCTGTGTGTTGCTGTGAGTCCAGTTAGGTAGCGTGGCAAACTTTGACTGCATCAGGAACTGTAAACATTGGGGATTCATGCTTAAATTAAGACACAGGATATCAAATGCTGCAGTGGGAAACAATCACAACGTGTATACCAGACGAGGCTGATGAAGCTAATCTTCTTCTTTCACTCCTGATAGAGCACGTCTTGTTTTATCCTCTAACCGAGATGTCCTCAGCTTTATGTTTCATGTTGCAGATTCTTTCCTTCTTGCTCAGTCTGAGAGGGAAAGCAATCTTTTTCTTTGATTATAACTTTAAAAATGTCGATCAGTTACAGGAGAATAATTAATCAGAGACAGATACTAATGTTTGGCGATCATGTGACAACCTGCTGATGCTCACTAACCTCCTTTTGATAAACTGTTGACTAATAATGTTTGTTCTGGCTTAGTGCAGGCTGCGTACTGTGTGTTTAAATCTATAGAGTAAAAACTGAATGCAAATTGTTTTTAATTGAAATTTGTGTCTGATTCAGTCAAAATGTTCATGATGAACATGATCTATATGAATGCGTGAGTGAGTTTTCTACAGAGGCTTGGAGCAGCCATGGAGGTTTATTATTTTAGGCCCATTATTCTCTTATCAAAGTTAATTAAAAGCTTAAAAGTAATATTTTTTTCAGTGTAGACATTCAGCGTCTCATGCTGGCAAGAAGAACATTGTCAGGAAAATCGGTGAACTAATGAAATTATTGTGCACAGAATCAAATCATTTCAAAAATAACTACATCAGCTCTGAGCAGTGTCACATCAGTCAACTTTCCGCAGTGTCTGCAGATGTTCTTGTCAGCGTCACTGATCCGTTTGGTTTCCTGTTGCAGAAGTGATGAGCAGAGAAGAAGCCGCAGTTCCCCCCAGTGTTCTCCCTCCTGTGGACGCTGCACCTCCCCCTGAAAGCTTTAACACCAACACACACCTCCTGTCTGCTGAACCCACCCAGGTCGTCAGACACGCACACATCAAACACCAGGGTGGGGGGAGGGCCTGTTACCACGACAACCAATGGGATATCAGTTAGGAAGAGACAGGCAGTTTCCAAGAAGGGTTGAATCAAGGGCAAATGGACTTGGTTGTAGATGCTTGATGACGTTTCACCTCTCATCCAAAAGGCTTCAGAAGAGAAGAAGCCTCTTTAACGATCTACATTTTGTCGACGTTCATTGGCAAATTTGCATTTCACCAAGTGTTAGCATGCCATAGTAACATGGTAAATGTCATCAACATAACCAGCTAAAACATGATTACAATGTCACTTCAAGCAAGTTAGTGTGGTAAAGTACAGCTGAGGGAAGGGGCGTACAGATGCAGGCAGAATTTGTTTGGATGTTTGTTTACAGTCAGCCGGGTTCTAATGTTGCTCCATGTGTTTATCTGCAGAGACAACAACCTGCTGTCAATATGTCTGAACAAACACAATGTGGAGCTCCCACAAGTATTACTACCACTACAACTACTACTACTACTACTACTACGGCCACTACTGTCTGGTCAGTATCAAATAACAAGTTACTTGCATAATAAACAGTTCCAGTCACTTTTATTTCAAAGCTTTTGTGATTGATGTTAATCTTACCGTCAGTGAATCTACCTCCATGTTTCTAGTCGCTCGATGGCTTTTAATGTGAAACATATTTACAGGAAGTGTTGGGTTTCAGCCTGTTCAGCACTGACAATATTTTAACAGCAGTAAAAACAAAAATAGTGAGTGAATGATATTATTTGTGTTAATAATATCACCTTAGAGCAGTAGAGTGGTGAGTATAACATAACTTGTTGCACTGAAGGAATCAGTGCTGTGGAAATGCATATTTTACTAACACAGGAAGTATTAAGTTTGCAAATTAAAACAGGAGCAGATCAGAAAACTAAAACCCCACCTGCTACTATTTCCTTTTACTACTACAGCTGTACAGCTGTTACAACAAGTACTACTAATAATACAGTACTACTCGTACAGCAGCTGTAGTTTCTCCATGACTGTTTTTCAGGCAGCTCTGTGTTGTCGTTCAGGCCTCTGTAACAAGACCTGCAGGAAGTCAAGATGGAGGCAGGTGTAGTTCACCGTGTGTCCAGCTGGTGGCACTGCTGCCCTCCACAGGAGAACAGCATCACGACAAGTCAACGTAGTTAACACGATGTTACTGTGTTACCCCCAAATCTCTCATGTTCTGCTTTTTTTTCTACCAGTTTAATTGAGTTTATTAACTTACAGCAGTACATTTGGTTAAAAATGGGAGGGGTGTGTATGAAAGTAAATTGAGCTGATTGGATAACTGAAGTGAGTGAATGATGTAGTGTAAAGAAGTCATATTTAAACAGGTGTTTTGTCTGTGTTCAGGACATAATGGAAAACCTTGATAAACCCCTGTTTCTGTCTCTCTCTCCTCCAGTTGTGTCTGCTCCTCTTCCTCCTCCCGACCAGTAGAAACCAGCTGTTTGGTGTGCAGCGCCACCTGGTGTCCTCTGCTTCCTTCTCACCTGCTCTCCCTCTCCTCCTCTAACAAAGACTTTGTTACTCAGCTCTCCCAGTGTCTCAGTGCCACCTGGAGGGAGCAGAAAAAGAAAAAGCAGGAAGAGGAGGGAAAGGAGGAGAGGGAAGAGGAGAAGAGGTCTGAATCCAGAGAGGTTCAGTTCCGTGTGGAGGGCACCGAGGTCGGCAGTCCCAGGTAATTCAACCAGAAACCCTCTCTCACTGCTTTCTTGGTTTCTCAAAAGTTCTCAGTCAATCTTACTGGTTTCTGAGATCCCCGTAAAAGTCCCTCTGGTTTCTGTGATTCACATAAGGTCCTGTTGGTTTTTTGGTTCCCAATAGTTTCTCAGATCCACTTAAGATCACACTGGTTTCTGGGACTCCTTGTGGTTTCTTACAGCCCTTAAAATTATCACTGAGGTCTGGGATGGCTTAAAATTCAGACTGGTTTCTGAGATCCCTTAAAACTGGTTTCTAGGATCCACTAAAAAGTCCCTTGGTTTAGGTGATTCTCATGATTGCCACCTGGTTTCTGGGTTCCCAAATGGTTTCTCAGATTCCCTAAAGGTCCCACTTGTTTCTGAGATTCACAGACATTCCTGCTGGGGATTTTGACTGGTTTCTGAAATCCTAAAATTCACACAGGTTTCTGTAATCCCGTGAAGTTCTCACTGTTTTTTTGGATTTAGAGTGACTTCTGAGATCCTTTAAAATTCAAACTAGTTTCTGAAATCCCCTTAACTTCCAATATACTTTCTGTTGCAGTATTTCCAATACTTCCACATATCTGCAGCTGTTGCAGCCATGAGAGAAGGACTTTATAGATGACTGTTATTATAGACAGTGGAGGTCACGTACTCCATCATATACAATTAATTAAGTAATAAATCATCTGACATTTGCTTATAAACAGAAAGGAAATTATTTCAAGTACAAAAGAATGACTCATCCACTCTTTTATGCCTGTTTATCCAGTCCGGGCTCCAGGGACGGATACTTTGAGATGGGACTGGATGACACCGTGGAGGAGTCGGTCTGCTCCTCCTCTACGTCACTCGCTGCTCCTCCTGCAGAGGAGCTTGGTGGCCACCAAGGGGAACTGTCTGAGGAGGAGGAGGTGCACGTCAGTAAGGTTCTGTGGTGCTACTGCCTTCAGGTAGAAGAGAAGGTGGAGCAGAAGGAGATGTGCCTGGTGCTGACAGACCAGCTGTTGGGACTGCTGTACCTGTCAGATGATTTCAAACGGACCAATCAGGACGCAGGTAAGCACACAGTCAGCCTCAGTTGATCTTTCTTTTTATACTTCATGCAAACAAATACAGAAGCTGTGGTTGCTACTCTTGCTTTTCATATTTGTTTATGTGAATTGTGTTTTGCTACTTGTCTTGGATTGAATTAATTCATCTAAGTTCATGTCAGACCCTTCCTATGTTTTTCCTCCTCACAAAAAATCTTGAATGTTCTGCTGCTGCAAATTTGAGACACATTCATCCTTTCTAACACTGTTGGGCTTTTTTTTTCAAAGTTCTGTGTTCGACAAAACAGACACAGATCTGACAGACAGAAGCATCACCAGGCCTGATGCAGAACTGTGTTCACTAGCAGGAAGTGAAACAGAGCTCGACTTGAGACGTTTCAGTCTCAATCTAGTAACTTTTCCAAAGAAGTGAAGAAAACATCAGTGGTCAGATTAAGTTAAAATTATGAACTGAACTGTTAATACAGGGACATTTATTTTTCCACTTCTTGATTTCTGCTGTTTTTTCTTCCTCTCTTTTATTTTTCATCACAAAGCTCAACAAAGCAGACAACAAACTTTGCCTCACTGTCAAAATGAATGGCTGCTGGTTAATACTAAGATTATAAGTGGCCAAATCAAGAATAATACCAACAGCAAGACAAACATTCAACTTGGTGGCCAGTGAAAGTTTATGTTATGTTACAATGTTTCATGTGATGAAACAAAACAAGCTGCGTGAAGATGGAACCTTTGACATTTTATAGACAAAACAATAATAACAATTATTATTATAGACAAATCATTTTGTTGCGAGCTGAAATGTTAAGAGCGATCTGTTCTCCTCAGACCAGGAGCAGAGTCCGCCTGTGAGGGAGGTGCTGTCAGGCCTGCAGATGGACCTCCTGCTGCCTTACTCTCAGCTCCTGCTGTCATCCCGAGGCGAGCTCCCTGACTGCTGCCTCGCCTTCGGGCTCCAGTCTGGTCCGACCCGCTGGTACATCTTCTCCGAGGCAGAGGAGCTCCGGCAGACCAGGGCTGAGCTGACGGCGCTGATCCAGGTCAGAGAGCAGCACAAGATCCAACTCACTGAACGGGTCATTTCACACAGTTCGGTCAAACCGAGCTTTAACGTATAGATACCATATAGAAACATATAAGAGTGTACATTGTGAAAATGATGAAAGAAGAATGACATGCATGAACACCAATCAGCACACAGGTATCACATGCAGACATTCGTGAAGCATAAATCGAGCTGCAGTCTGACACTGTGTGAGCACCTGGAAAACAACAACCTTGTCCCTTGTTTTTCCAGGCAACAGATTCTCACACCGACCCCGAGGCCTCAGACACTCCTCAGCTCCTCCCCCGTTCACTCATCAACTCCTGGGAGCTGGAGGAGAGCCAGGGGGCCCAGGGAGGCTACCCTGCCCACCTCCTCCCCTCCTTCTCCTCCTCCTCCTCCTCCTCTTCCTCTGCCCCAGACACCCACCCTCTCCTGTTAGACATCTTATCCCAGAAAGAAGAACCCCGCCTCCCTCCTCTCCTCTTCCTCACCCACCGACACCTCTGGGTGCTGAAGATGGACTTCAGAGAGCTGGCTGAAAGAGAGAGGAGCAACGCTGACCTTCATCTCACCTCCTCCTCCTGGTGCAGGCTGGTCCGCGTGCCCCTCGGCTCCGTGGTGCTTCACCCTAGAGAGAGAGCTCCTCAGGTCGGGGACAGATCCAGTCACACCTCCTGCCCTGGAGCAAATCACCACCACAGGTACAGAGGCTGTGACTGGACGAATGCATGATCGAAGTACTTGCCTCTCTGCAGGAAACTTTCAGGGCAAATAAAGGAAAACAGTATCAAGTGTCTGTGTCGGGTTTGGTAAATTGATAAATAGTATGATATTACATATATTTTGTATCTTATTTTTAGTTTGGATTCTGTTCATATTTTTTTTTTACCCCTGAAAGAAAAAGAGAAATTTAAATTCCCAGAATAAATTCTCATAATTTAATTTTTAATGTTATTTAACTGACATAAGTGAATTATCAGGCATTGGTCGAATCAGGAGATCAGATCATTATATTTAATTTCATAATTCGTTTGTCTCCTGCTTCAATATTTACAGTTTTTATTTGTTTCAGTTACTGCTAACTTTAATGTAAATAATAAAATAAACCTAAAATCAGCATCATTAACATGCAGATGTATCATCAAATTTATCATTTTATTGATTGATAGAAATCTTAAATTACTAATATTAATTCAATGTCTTTATAAAACAGAACAGTAAAATTGATCATCACACATTGTTTGTTCTCTACTTTACTTTCCCTACTTTTGAATATTGTCATTATCTGTATTTTTACATGTTGTGTCCAGGAGGAGTCACGCCGTGGAGCTGCTGCTGGGAAATCAGAGGCTGCTGCTGCTCTTCCCTCTGGCCCAGGACAGGAGCTGCTTTTTGGTGGAGCTGAGCCAACGGAGAGCGTCCCTGGAGGGGCTGAAGATGTTGGTCCTGCCCAAACCCTGCAGGCCCTGTCCACACCAAGGAGAACATACACAAGGTGAAGACCAACCACCTGCTCATACCCTCAGATCTCATCAGCCTTTCTTTCATTTGATTGTGTCATTTAGTTTGACCCCTTCTGGTTTCTTCTCCCAGTGTTACGACCTTGTCTGACACCTCCTCCTTGTTGTTGTGTTCTCAGAGCGTTGCAGATCCAGAGACCAGTGCTGTTGTACCAGTACCAGGAAAGCACACAACTCCAGCAGGTAGACTTCTGAAGCACGTCTGTGTAGTTCAGCGTAGATTACTTTTTTACATTCTTCATGTGAGCAACGTGCTAATGTCAAACTTATTTTTTGATCAAGGCTTTACAATGTCCAGCTCACAAAATGTCAAGGTCACAATTCTTTGAAAAATCAATTCAAGGGATCCTTTTCAAAAATGTGTATCTCTTTAAGTTTTTAAACTCTCAAATAACAATATCTGTATCCGCCAGTCCGCCATCATTAGATTATATTTCATAACCTTTTTTTCACTTTATACCAGGCATGAGTTGCTCCTTTGTTTCCATTACATGTTGCATTGTGGGTCACATTCGCTCCCTGAATGGACACATCCCAGCTGTGTGAATGCCGTGTCACAACCGTAATTTCCACGTATCTCAGCCTTCCATTGTGAGAATAATTAATCGAGTAGAAATACACAGCCTCATCTCAGACGACGCTGATTAGATTTTGGTGAAATGTAAGCACATGATCCAATTTGTTTTTCTCAAAAATCGTGCTGATTGGCCTCAGGGGGGCACTACAGGGTCTTCATCATCAGTCAACAAACATCAGGGAGCACAGCATGTCATCTTCTTCTCACTGTGGAATTGTAACTGTTGTTTCTTATATTTACCTCATATTTTCTTCACTTCTCCTTCCTCCTCCTTCCTTCTCCCCCTCAGCTGGGACTCTTCCCGTCTCCAGTTGGAAGAGAACCAGCCGTCCCCCCACCTAACCCCGGGTCTCTCCCCAGGACTGAAGCTCCTGGCTGGGTTCGGAGGACAGCAGCTGTTGGCCTTCTTCCACAGATACATAGCGCTGGTAGGACACACACACACACACACACACACACACACACACACACACACAGTTATGTGCCTGTGCTCTCTGTGTGTCTCTGTATTATCAAATGCTGCATTTCATTTAAGTGCAAAATCACCTGCCGACTGTTTTCCAAAGTAAACCAGAGCTGGTAAAGGTTTTAATTTTAGTGGGGCTGCAACTAACAATTAATTTACCGATTATTTTCTTAAATTTTTCATTTTTTTGTTTTCTTGAATGTCAGCAAATAGCAAAATGTGTCAGTCAGAAATTTATCTTAAAATGTCAGAGTCCAAACCCAAAGAGTCCGTTTGCTTTTTATAGAGACAGAAAACCAGCAAAGAAAAAGCTGGAGCCAGAGCTTTTTAATAACTTAAAACTTTAATTGATCGTCAAGATAGTTGGCAATTAAATTTCTCTCAGTTGATAACAGTAACATGCTCACCGCCCTTGATTTCTTGAGAGAGAAATTGTCAGTCAGATGAGTGAAGTCAGGTTTTCTCAGTTGATTTTGGACCCAGTTGTTCATCTGTCCATCTTCTCTACATCTTTTAACGTTGCAGTTCTTGTGCTGTCTTTTTAAAAATTCCAGTTTAACTTTTTTCTTTCTTTTTTTTTTTTTTACTGTTATGTGCCACTTATATCAGTCTGAGGCGGAGGAGGTGAGACAGGTCTTGTGGCTGTCTGTGGTTCTCTACAAGTCTCCGGAGGCTGAGCTCACCTGCTGTCTGCTGCTCTCCACTGATACAATCTACTTCTTGCTGGAGGACTCCGCCTCCACACTCGGCCATCACACAGGTAGGAGGAACAGACATGATTGGCTCAGTCACAGTGAGAAAAGATTGCACTTCAAATTTTATAAAGTCATGGGAGTCGCTGCTACTGTACGACTTCTGCTGCTGCTACAGTTTTACTTTTGATTTACATTATCACATGACATTGTTGTTATTTTTCACAGTGGACATGAAGTGTAATGTTAAGCTAGTGGACACATAAAATCTAAAATGGTACAGATCATAGAACAGCAGTGTTTGTCTTTATTTAGCTGTTTGTTTCCCTGTCATGTAGTGAACATCACAGCCTCAGAGGATCATGAGGGTGTCTGTAGGCTTTCAGTTTTGTTAAATCTCTCCTTCCTTTTATCGCTCTCCCTCTGTCTGTCTCTGTCTGTCAGTGTTGGAGATAACAGACTCTGGAGATCCAGATGTCTGTCAGTGCTACTGTCTCTCCATCAGACTGTCTGAGCTTCTGTCTGTCAACGTGGGACTGTTCGACCAGTACTTCAGGGTCGTAGGTCAGTGGATTCACACACACGTTGTCTGTGTCTGCAGAGGTCATACAAGTTCTAAATATTGAACTGCTGCTTAATGTTGATATTACTCTGTGTCACCTCGTTGTCTCTCCATGGATCCTCTCTCTGCAGGGCGTTCGGCCGACCACATCGTGTGCTGTCTCAGCAGGGACAGTTATGGGACGGGCGTCTTTCTTCAGGAGCTGATGTCAGCTCTCAGTCTGCAGCAGCAGCTTCCTCCTCCAGAGCCGTCAGATCAGGACTTCTACTCCCAGTTCACCAACACAAACACAGGTAACCGTACTGGTACACTGTCAATCAGACAAAATGTAATATCTTTCTTCACATCAAATCCAACCTTAAAGTCCCTTCCTCTCAAAAGTGCCTCTTGCCTGTTGTTACGTCCCTGTGCAGAATGATTATATTGTTTATATAGTTTGACACTACAAAGATGTTTTTCCATTCATCTGATGGATACTACTACTGTGTTTAATAAATAATAAAGATACTTGTCTTTGTCCTGAACTTTGGATTTGTTCTTCTCCCTGATTACATCTGTGCACAGTTAGAACAAATTGTCTGATTTATCAGGTGACAGATGTGAATTTGTCTCCTCCTGCAGGTAAGATGCAGAACTACGAGCTGGTCCACAGCAGCAGGGTGAAGTTTATTTATCCCAGTGAGGAGGAGATGGGAGACCTGACCTTCATCGTGGCAGAGAGGAAGACTCCGGCCAGCGCAGCGTCTTCGTCATCACGCTCCTTTAATGTCCTGCTGTACCTGCTGGTTTTCCAGGTCCGAATTTCTTTCTCTGTAATTTGGGATTGTAGGGGAGTTAATATGCTGGAGCTATTTCTAGACAAACAACAGTCCGTCTGCACAGTACTGCTGTTTAGTGTCTGCGGCTACAGCTCAGGTTGTTAGAAGTATCTTTAATTGATTGAATTTGTGTGTAGTGATGATTTCTTGTTCTTTTCTTGCTTTTTTGTTTCCACTGGGGCTGCAGGAAATTAAAAAATGATGATGTAATTTTTGTTGGTTCCTTTACATCTGTAGTTCCACAACACTTATGGTGCTGACAATGCCCTCCTGCAGCTCCTGCGATTTGGATATTGCACTTGACCATATTGTGATTTTGATTATATTTCCATTAATTGGGCATCCCTAATTTCCACGCTTGGAATTTGCATTTTTTTTTGGTTTGTTGTTTTAAACTCATGTGTAAAACAATAATTATTCTCTCTTCCTGCCTTTTGTTCCTTTCCTCCAGGTCCAGATCCCGAGCCAAGGCTCTGCCCTCTCAGGCCCCTCCTCCTCCACTTCAGCCTCAGCCCCGTCTCCTGTGCTCCAGCCCAGGACCCTGATCCTGACCAGCACCGATGTGTTCCTACTGGACGAGGACTACATCAGCTATCCTCTGCCCGACTTTGCCAAAGAACCTCCCTCCAGGTGAGCACACATAAACCCCTGCCCCCCCGACACCACCATACTTTTACCAAGCCAGATGAGTCAGTTAGAAGCAGAACTGGTCCCAGGCCGACAAACAGTAAACATTAATCTTAATCAACATGATGACTCCCCTCAATGTAGCAGAGCTATAATTCGGCAGCAAGTTAAAAAAACAAAACAAAAACAAACTGTTCCCTCGTGTTCCTGCTCGTCTGCTCCAGTGGATTTAACAGACTGCTGTTTTAAAAACTGTTCATTTCTCATTATTAGTCTGACATTGTGTTTGTCTTAGTTGCTTTCTGTTTTGTGAAGGTGGGTTATTCTTGCCCTGACCAATCAACAGTGATTGACATGTATCTCCTATTTACATAATTTTGTTTATAGGAGTTATAGGAGTTTAGTTTATAGGAGCATTTGTGTTGCAGATCAAAAACCAAACTGCAAACATCTCATCTCCAGTAGTCGCCATTTTTGCAACCATTTCCTGGCTGTGGCACAGGACAATGACATTCTTTATCCTACCAACAAAGCTCTGATTTGCTCTGTTGTTTTACCAACTGGGGAAACAGCCGTTCGTGAGCAATAAAACCAGATCTATTTGAATCACTGACCACATGAGATGTTGGCAGCGATTTACAGGTGTAGTGCTGTTGTATATTAGTCATTATGAATCACAGTAAGAAAATATGACCCAGTTTTAAACTTGTCTCTGTTTATCTCCCTCATAAACAAAACATTGTAAATCTTAAATGCAGTTTTTAATGAACAGCAGCACTTCAAAGATCCACCTGAGAGAAAAGCTGCTGAAACAGAAGCAGCAAACAGTTTTATCAGCCCAGAGGCAGGCAGAGCTCATCTGCTGCATCACTCTCTCGTACTTGCCTTATGGTGGAGATCATTAACTGAAACCGCTGGTGTGTGTTTGTTTCTGTTGCTCTGCAGTTTCCTGACTCACAATGTTATTCATGAAGAAACTGTTCCAGTGTTTCAGAGCACATTCCAAAAATAACTGGAAACGGATTGAGCTTCATACAGCTGATACAGATCCAGTCAGTAAAGGGGCTATTTGTTTTTGCTGCTGGGAGCAGGTGGTGGTGGTGATTGTTGCTTGACAAGAGCTTCAGCCATTGTTGTGTTTATAAGACAAGAGGTCATAACACGCTCTGTGAACAGCGCTACATTAAGTCTCTATTAGAAAGTGACAAGTCGGACCGAGGCTAGCTGGTTAGCGTGCTAATTTCAGTAGAACAATGGTGTTGCTTTCCACTGCCGGAGACAGCTCTTGGTTAGTAAAGGAACGAAATTTGATGCTGAACTCACAACTGGGAGGTAAACAGTTGGTAATGCTAATGCTCGCTATGTAGCAATAGTAAAACTTACAAATACCTCCTTTAATCCAAATGATAGGCAGACATTTGAGATGAAAATCAAACTAGGCTTTTGAGGTGATATCTCGCATGAACAGCAGTACACAGAAATCCTGTAAAATGCAGGAAATCTATATGAATGAATAAGGAAGTTACTTTCTATACACCACAACTCTACACTAACTACAAGTTTAGAGCCTGATCAAGCAGGTGCAGAATGATTTGCTCCCTCTACCAGCTGCAGAAAATGTCTAAATTTCTTTTATTAGGCTGCTTTTATTGATTGCCAAGAAAATCTAATTGCAGATGAACAAACTATTGGTTTGCTTTTAGTTTTTATCCCAGGCTTTCTGTCTGGAAACTGGGAAATGTTATGGATTTCCATAGAACATCTGATAACACGTTAAATGTCTTTGGGAACATGTTGAGAGTCTCTGACACATTAAATGTGATTAATAAGCCATTTTCCTCAAAGAAATGTAGGATTCTTGTGTGTGAGACTGAAGTGACGTCTTTCAGGTTATCATGATGGTCATTAACAGTGTGGTAGCAGTCATTCTCATCATCGTTTTTCTCGTCATCTTTGCCATCATGTCCTGCAGGGAGCGGTACCAGCTGCGTGAAGCTCGGAGGATCCGGGACCTGGACCGGGTCCTGTTGGGCTATCAGACGTACCCTCAGGCTCTTACTCTGGTGTTCGATGACCTGCCCGGCCCTGACCTGCTCTGTCACCTCACCATGGACCACTTCGCCGCCGGAGGGGAGGAAGTCCTGCCCAGAGGCGGTGGAGCCAGCGGGGGCGCAGAGGGTGAGGTCCAGTGGTGTGTCTTCGTCCCGGGAGCTGACAGCAGAGAGAGGTTGATCTCACTCCTCGCTCGCCAGTGGGAGGCGCTGTGCAGCCGGGAGCTTCCTGTGGAACTCACCGGCTGATTGGTCGACAGGGAATGATGGAGAGACGGGTGACTTTTCAGCCCCTTGTTGGTTGGTGGGAGCTGACTGGCGGGTGGAGTCATCATTTGACTGGGATAATTTACACATGGATTCAGAGCTTGATTAGTTTAAAGGCTTCAGTATGCTTCAAACAAGGTTTCTGTTCGGCACCCTCACTTAATAAGATCTTCACTTCAAGCGTGAACTAGTTTATACAACTTTTTGTCCAACCGCCTCTGTCTGTTTTGAACGTCGACACATGAAGTCGAGGTGTCTTTAGGCTCAGCATCATGAATCATTCAAACGGAGATAACGTCACTCTTTTTCAGACAGTCTCTCCACAAAGACATTCATAGTGACAGAAGTTACAACCTCACCTACTGTCCACACACCTGGACAGTCACTGCGTAACGTGGGTGCAATAGTGAATTGGTTAAAGTTATAAAAATGTGTCTTGATGTAGTGGGAAGTAGTTTCAGATGCTGTTGGACGATCCAACAAGCACTTTGTCTGAAGCATACCGACACCTTTCAGCTTACTTCTTAAAGCTCGGAGGGGACGTGGCTCTGCTCACACGCTGTTTGGTTAGCAGGACCCAGTGGACACCAGACTGCCATTACAGACAGTCGGAGGGACCTGTGACCTCACAAGAAACTGAAATAATGGGATTTCTTGGCACAACCTCACCTCGCAAAGTGTTGCAGATTTACTTATTCATTGGTTGCCCCGATTGACTGACTGACAGACTGACCGACAGACAGACAGACAGACAGACAGACAGACAGACAGACAGACAGGTGTTGCACAGCAGGGGGAGCTGCAGACAGTCCACAGGAGTTTCTACTTGATTTTATTCATCATTACCTTAAATGAACAGTTTGTCATTTCTGGTAAATCCTCTTGTTCTCTGTCTTGTGTGTGTTTAGCCTAGCTTAGCACAAAGACTGGAAGCAGGACAGAAAACTGCAAGCCTGGCTCCCTCACAAGTGTAAAAAAAATGTTTGAGTTAACATGTTGTTATTTATGTAAAGTTGATCTTAAAACCAAAACTCACTTTAACATATTTTCATTTGTACATGTTCCGTCTGAATCCAGGTAAGGAGACAAGAGGATTTCCCAAAATGTTGGACTGTTATTTTAAGACGCACGCACATACGCACACACGCACACACACACTGCTGCTCAGCACAATCTGCTTTCTGAACATTTTATTCCTTGCACATTGTAATTGAAGCAGTATTACTGAACTGTATACTAAAGCTTTTTATTAATATTATGTGAATATAATTGTTGCTTTGGGACAGACATGTTTTCCATCCTGAAGATGATTTTGTACTAAACATGAAGGACCCGATGATATTTACAACATGAACTCTGAAATGACATATTTAGTATTATCATTGAGTATTATTTTTTATATTTTCTTTGTGTTTTGTTTGTCATGATCTTCATACATTACTGTTGACAAATGGGAAGCCAGCCACTGTTGGACCTCCCCACTCTTCACCAGTGTTGTTTACGTTACATGTTGTTGTCTTGTTAAAGGGGAACGCCACTGAATTAAAGTAAAAATGAAATCTCCCCATGTAACAATAATTCCTGTTTGGTTAAGCGACAGTGGTTTGGATCTTCGAAAATCAGCAGGATTCAACCGCAGACGGCGCACTGTTCAGCTGATGCAGCGGTTAAGCTAGAAAACCAGTCTGACTGTGGGGCCAGCAAAATGTGAGTCATTTCAACTTAAGCTGACACTATGATGGACACAGTCGCTGAGAAAGTCTGTCTGAACAGGTGTTATTAAGTCCACAAATCTTGGTGTCTTAAAACAAGTGAAAAAAATCTGCCATTGGTGTGAGATTCAACTCAGAATACAAATGAAGGTTCAAAATTTTTATTTCTTTTTTATAGGGGTGCAGTGACTTTTAATAATAAATTATTATTAAATTGATCGGCATTATTCTGCAATAATTACCTTCATGATAAATTCTCAGAGTTGAAAAATCCTGTTTTGGTGTCTGATAAGCTTTAGACTGAAAACAGCCCTGCATTAAAACAGCATGAGGCTCTGTGTTGGTGTGCCAGTGTTGCTTCAGGTGCTGCCGAAAGGCAACTTGGTGAGGGGTTACTGATAGAAATAATAGACAAAACTACCAAAATAAGACCTGAGCTGTAATAAAGCAGAATTATTCTTAAAAGACCTCGAGGAACAATGTGACTCAGAGAACGACACCGCACATTGAATCACCAGTTTAAAATGACTCAGACCTGAAGTCCTACATGAATGGACATTAATCCACTGAGGGTCCAGCACTCATCAGCTGAGGTGGCTTGTAAACAGCTTGTACTCTTGAATTAAGAAAGAATTTCACTATCGTATCTGATTGAAAGATTTCAAGTTTACACTCGGTGATGACGGCTACAAGGAATGGAGAAAGCCGCTTTTTATTTCTTCTGGTATATTATTCCAGCCTGGTCTTGAAACTACTTTGTCTCCTGAGGAGGAGAAGATCTCCTCTGGTGGATGCTCTGCTTCAGTGAAGAAATGTGTTGTAATGAAAGAGCAGAGGAGATGAAGAGGAGCCATATTGTTTGCCATATTTTAATGATCTGCTGTATTTGATCATGTTTTCCCAGTTTAAACGATTCTACTTCTTTAGGATATTACATTGGTGATACTCTTGAGGCTTCTTATCTAAGATATTTAGTGTTTGCATAATAATCCAATGGGTTTTAGTGTGCTATTATTAGCTTGTCCCCAGGTTGTTAAGCAGTATCTAATGTGTGAGAAAATTTTACCTGCACCAGTGGACATGCTTTTTCATGTAAATCTGAAGTTACATGTTTGTTCCCCAAATGAGCCACCACAGCACTTTCGAGTTGATGCAGATTGCTTACATATTTTGCGGCAACGGCATAAACCTTGTGAAGCAGAACCTTTTGTCTCCTGCAGGGCCTTAGCTACCATTGAGGACATGTACTTCAAATGTTTTCCTTGCGGCATTTTACATTTTTTGGCTGAATTCAGTATTTAAAGACTTCATCTCGCTGCTTGACTGCTTTTAGGTCAACAAAATAAAGGATTTAGAGTTTATATGTGGACCGCTAACTAAATTAAAAAGTATACAAAAGATTTAGACAATTGAAAACTTTAGAAAATTTTTGAGTGGAGGTTGCTGGGGATTTCGATTTTTAAACTCCTATAGCTTCAGCCCTGTTGAGAACCATCTGTCTTTCAGAAGACACAAAAAACATCTTAAAAACACGAAAAGAAAGAATTCACCAAAAGTTCTCGTCAGCAGTTCATCGCTCTACCCGCTCAGTGAGGTTTTGATGACTTGGCGATTCAGCAACACGAAATGCAATGCCACCTTTCAACTCATTCAACTTCCTCTATTTCCTGTCTGTCGGAGCTGCTCGTTATGAAGTTCGACTGATTTCCTTTTTGGGGACACTTAACAGGCCCAAGAGCAGAGATACTGTACCAGGAAATGTTTGATCAGCAAAACTGGCTATTTGACCTCTGATTGGCGTTCAGTGGGTTCCAGTAGGTCACCTGTCCAATGGGAGAGAATTTGAATGAAGCTACAGTTTTCATGTAAAGAAAAAAAACTGAACCGTTATCACACGGAGAGGTTGGATCCAAACAGGATTTCTGTTTGGAGCAAAGTGACATTGTGCCAAGGCGACATGACAATGCATTTTCAAGAACAAACAGGTCTAACAGGCAGACTGGGAACTACTCTGGAGGACAATGTTTGTTCGGCAAAGGATGTAGTGTTTTTGTCTCATTAGTTTGTTAGCAGCATATCCATTTAACTTCTCAACATATTTTAATTGAATTTGGCTGAAATTCGTCTGTTAGCACAATTCATAGATTGTTTGAATAACTGATTCCATATAATGAGGAATTTTTTGAAGCTTTTCTAAGCTTTACAAGTTGGATTGTTGCTGATCATCATCGTTAGTCTCATATTCAGATGCAGATTAAAAAAAAGTTTAAAATTTTCTGTTACTAAAATAACAAATTTAGTGGATTGCACTTTAGTGGATTTCTAGTATGAAATGCAAAACCTGGGCCTCCATATAAAGTTACTGGAGCAACTAGAGGAAACCACAGGATGTCAGAAAGATTGTACCCAATCTGAAAATGACCTGTGACTCGTCTGGTTCAGGTTATCTGAAATGGTCCAATTTAACAGTTTTATATGCGGCCCTGTATGTGCACTACTGCACACCGCTTGCGGAGTTATTTTGTTCTCTCTCTCGCTCTCTCACCTCTACCTGTTTTCTCCCGTAAGAGGGGAGCAACTGAATGCAATTAATGACTTGATAGGAGAGAAAAGGAGCGACCCGAGGAGGCAGCCCTTGCACACTGCTTGGGGTGGACTACTCTCCCCAGATTGCCCTTTGTTTCCCAGTACGGTCCAGACTGTTGGGTTTTTGTTGTTGTAGTTTATTATTTTGGTTTTGGGTTGGAAATCACTGGTAGTCCAGTTATCAGATTTTGTTTTGGTATAGTCTAGTTCAATTGTCTTTAGGAAGTTTAAGGAGGAGTACCGAGGTGTGAGAGCCCATGGCGTAGCTGATGCAGCAGCCTCCCCATCCTCTGTTCTTTTAAACTGAGATCTTTAGCTTTTGGGTATATCGGGTCAGGTTTGCAAATGTTTCAGTTTAGCAGCAAACGGTTTTGTTCAGGTTAGTTAACTTTCCAGTGTAACAACATTTTTTTTTTTTTTAATGAAGTTAGCTAACAGGGTGATTTACCGGGGTTTAACTGCTCAGTTTACTAGCTAAAACTGTTTGCGTTTAACAACTATAACAGGCACAGATTAGCTAATGGCCCCGTTCAGCAGAAAAGGTTAGTTTATATTCCAGTTTATCAGCACGAACCTTAGTCTGGGTTAGTTCACGGTCCAGTTCAGTTTAGCAGTTTAAACTGTTTGGTTTAGTGCAGTTAAGTTTAGCAGCAAATCTTATTAGCTAACAGTTGTCTGTCAGACTGGCAGTGACGGGTTCAGGCCAGTAAACAGTTCAGCTAATAGCAGGAACCTTTGTTCAGGTTAGTTGGTCCAGTTTAGCAGCAGATTTTTAATTCAGCTTGTCTAGTTTGTTTTAGCAGCTTTAACAGTTTGGTTCATGTTCGATAACAGTTCAGTTTTACAGGTACAACAGTTGACTTTAGCAGCAGATAATTGGTTCAGGTTAGCTAACAGCAAACGGATTCAGGTTAGCTAACAGCTAACACTGACAGGTGTAACAGTTTGGCTCGTGTTAACTAACAGTTAATTTTAGCTAAAACTGTTCGGTTCTACTCAGTTTTACAGTTAAATTTTACAGCTGTAACTTCGGTTCAGATTAGCTGACAGTTCAGTTTAGCATCAAAAACACAGGTGTGGTTCAATCGATGAAGACCTTGAGTTTCTACTTCCCAGGAACCTGGCTCGTGGAGTTTAGGGTAAGTCGTCTTTATTTTGTACATGATTTAAGTGAGATTAATTAATTCACTGTTAGTTCCATTGCACATTTTTCAGCCTGGTAGGTCAACCCATAGCTGGAGAACCACTGCCAACATAGTGAAGGTGAAAATTCAAATTCATGATACCTGAGTTAATCTGGATATTCTGTTGAGTTCAGTTTAAGTGTCCTTTCATAAACAGCTGCAGCAGAAAGACACCAGGGAACACCAAAGGGATGTGACACTGATAGTAAATCCTTTCTCACTTCCTCTTATCTTTCATGGTCTTTCTCGTCTGCTCGGCTGTTTTCCGGCCCAGAGTGCTGATTGAAGGTATTTGTTGAGGTTGAGACGGTCACAGAGACATGGGCCGAGAGATACCCATGACCTCTGGCTCAGGCCCCTGTTTCTCTCTCTTTACTCCTTGTTTAATGTTTTTCTCACTTTTTAAGGAGTCAGCAGTGTGTGTGTGTGTCTGTGTGTGTTTGTCGGTGTCATTATGCAACACTCAAAGATTATGATTATCATATTGTCCTTCACACAGTGTTTTAATTCCTTAGGTTCATTTGACGTGGACTTAATCAGACAATGTCAAGGCAACACAGAGATGTGACCTCATCACACCACAAGACCAAACTACATCTAAATCATACGCAATATCAGATAGTCAGCAGCACGCAATTTTGTCACACTATTGTCTAAACATAAACATATAAGTGATATAATTTTGTGAGGAAGAAACTTCTTTGGTCTCTTGTCCTGTAACGTGTTCGTGTCTGTGGTAGTTTCTGGCAGCACTGAATTAAGCCTTGTGCTGTCCAATAGTAATCTGTCTTTGTCAGTCTGTGTTCTCTGTGTAATGGCAGAGCAAACGTTTTTGAAAAGGTTTTTCCATTGTCAACCAGTTTGCATCCAACTTGATAACCCAGCACCAGTAACCCAGTACATGTAATTGTTACTCTGAAGCTTTGAGCCAACAAATTTAAGACTTGATGTTGAAGTTTCTATTTTAATAAAGCTTAAAACAGATATCTGTTAAGGCTTGACAAAACAGTTCAAAAGTTGAAGATAAAAAAGATAAAAATCTACTGCTGGAGAGCCAGTGAGCAAGGCAGTAAACTTCTATAGTGGTTTACTGTCAGCGCCTGAGTTTCAGCCTGCTTCCTGCTATTGTTCTGTCGGTATGCAGTTTGACCTTTGACCCTCTCTCTGGTCTGGCTCACCTCGCTGGGCCTGTCATCTGTTCGTCGAGTCAAACTAAATTAAAACAGGAAAGGAACTCAGATTTCACATTTGTTCCTTTTCATTCTTAGAAGCAAACGAGCAGTTGTGTCAGCTGACGAGGAAATCCGTCCAAATCACACCGCCCCACTGGGACGTCCAGGAGGGGAATTCCGCCCAAAACTTCCTGTAAGGAAGAAAGAAGATTTCTCACAATCACTCTTTCTCTCGTTTTGGACCGACCTTATAATAAGGGGCCAGAATATTATAATATTACCTGCTAGTCAATTATTTAGCAGTCGTAGCAGTGATTAAAGAGTTTTCTTTTTCCGTCAATACAGCTATTTTATTTGCATCATGTCTCGAAGGCTTTATTTCACACAGCAACAGTAACAACTCCTGACCGAACTCTCTGCTACAGCTCATCTACAAAAACATAAGGCAAAGATCAAAAGTGAGAATCCTCAGGAGAATAAATTCAGAGAGAAATTTCCCGTCATCAGACTTTCTGGTGAGCAGTAGGCGACCTGTGAGTGAGAAAAGGTAAATTACCAAAGATGAACAGAAAATGTGGTAAAATTATCACATGCAATAACTAAGCAATGTTTTCTTTAATCCAGGGTTATAATAATAAAGAGAAGTAATATATCTAGAGCTGAAACCATTCGTAAATATAAAAAAATGAATCTGTTATAATAATTGATTAATTGTTTAATTGATTTATTTTATTTTATTTTTTAAGATTTGCTGCTTTTTTTTGTTTTGTTTACATAATTAATAAAATTTGGGTTTCCTCCACTATTAATTGGACAAAACAAGATATTTAGAGATATAGACTCAGGTTTTAGGAAATTCCAAAACCAAACAAAATGAAAACATGAATCAATCAATCTTGACATAATTGGCAGATCAATCGATAAATAAAAATCCAATAAAATCTAGAACAAGCCCAAGAAACAAATCCAGTGAGCAGTTTATATCTGACAAAAATGTACTAATCTTTATTTGAAGAGTAGTTCTGAAAACAGCTTTAAAGTGATAAACCAGAGTGATTAAAACCAAAGGTCGGTGTGTTTTCTGTGACTGTTGTTCCTCTGGCTGCTCCAGGTTCATACTGTATTTCTAACTGAACACTGTGCAGTGTCCTTTTGTGTCATCTTTGGTGTTGTTTGAAACTTTGTCATCGTGCTACAAAATAAACTACTGTTTACCGTAACTACTCTTGCAAAGGTGGGAGGTAACTGGGTCGTCATCAGTTTGAGACAAAGGATTAGTGTTTAAGGTGGTGAACTGTGTAATGTAGTACAACACTACAATCTACTACACTGCCTTAGTTATTTAAAACTGACATTTTATTTATTAGTTACAAATTACTTTGTATGTTATACAACAACTTTGTCCTCCCTTGTTCACATACAGGAGCGGATCAGAATATTAGAAACGCCTCTGAATATAATGTAGTCTAGTAAAACACCATCACTCCCAATGACGTCAGCGCTGAAGCGTACAGTATAAATGATTGAACACCTCCATGACTGTCAATAAAATGCACATTATTGGCATCATAACAGTAAAGTTTATAGATTATAAATATATTGGATTTGTGCAGGTGTAACTAATAAAGCTCACTGAATGTATGTAGATATATGTATGACTCATAAATGATATACACAAATATATGAAAACATATGCAGCAGTGTAAGAAATGTGTGCGTGCGTGCGTGCGTGTGTGTGTGTGTGTGTGGTTAGGCCATCTATTGTGTGGTCTTGGTGAGTGGTTCCCAACCGATGAGCCTTTATAACCATGTCATCCCTTCTCACAGGTCAGGTATATCTATGATCTTCAACCTGAAGGACGTTCTCCTCTCTGATTGTTTCATTCGAATGATTTTTAAAGTCCTTAAGATTCATTCAGCGATTTCACAGGCAGAAAGCAAAAGATTTCATCAAAAGTCAGAAAAATAACCAATATTACATGCATCTGTAATGTTTTTTTTTTAAATCCTATTTCCTTACTTTGCTGATTATCTTGTGAGCCCTTCGTGGGTCCTGGCTCCCAGGTTGGGGGCCAGTGGTCTACAGGTGCTGTAGTCCATGTAGAGAGTTCAGAGCTCTGGAAGGTGGCGATGGACAGGGAGTAGTGACTTTGTTTTTGATAAGTTAATATACTTCTGCTGCAACTGTATACTGCTGCTAACATTGCTATTGTGACTGAAATATGCTACTGTTACAGCTGCTAGCTCCCCCTTATCAGTACTATAACCGTTACTACAAGTGCTGTTGTGTTACTACAAGGGGAGCAGTAGGAGGAGATGACCTCTGCTGGGAGGTTCCAGGAGCTGCCATTTTCTGTTGTTTTTTTTGTTTTTTTTCTTTCTTTTTTCTAGATTAGAGAGGAAAAGACATGACGCCAGCAGTCGCTCCAGCCTCTCTAGCTGCTCTCTGCCTTACCAGACACTAAGCTGAGAGTTATTGTTAGTTGTTATTTGTTTCTAAGGTCTCACATAACAGGGATTGTTGCCTTCAGACTGCAAATGAGTCAAGAACACTGCTGATAATAAGAGCGCTGCCTGGATCCACCCTGTATTTGTTATTTTTTATTTTTTTCACATTTTAAGTAGTTATCTTAGTTTTTCCGTGTAACAGCAGGTAACTTTGAGTTTTCTTACACTCATTACTGCTGGAATACGAGTCTATTGTTTTCTGATAGTTTTGTTGTCCTTCCACAGAGGATGTTGTTATATGTGTGTTTTTTCCTGTAGCTAATACAGCAGGTTGTGCTCGAGGTTCAGACTAGATATGAGAGGAGAAAACTAGGGTAAGATCTCACAACCTGGACACATTCTCTATTTTTTCTACTGATTTTTTTACTATTGACTGAGGAGGACGCTGGGTCGGTGGATATATATTTCCCCCCGGATGTGACACTTTTAGCCATGCTTCTGTTACTGCTGCTGCTCTGCGTGCAAACTTCATTGCAAGAGGTAACACACTTCCAACTCCATTACACTGAGATACTATATCACCTGTTTGTTCTCTTTAGATTTTTAAATTATAAGTAGATTGCTTGACTCTGTTAAATACAATTACACCACTCATTGTTTTCCTTCCAGAGCCTGAACTCATAGAGCATTTGTGTTCAACTGTACAGACCCTAATGCCACTTTTGGTCACTGAATGAATGAAAAATTATGGGTCATGTGGACTCTAGCTAGTGGACTTTAGCTTTTGCATTAGGTGAAAATTTAAGGGGTAAAGTGAAGGCCTGACATAATAATGGAATAATGGGAACTGCAGAGATTTATGAGGTTGCTTCCTGCATGTTGGGAGACTCACGTGAGACCCAGATCTTGACCAGATATCCTGACTTTTCGTCCCTAGAATGGATCAGACTCATTAGTAAGAGTCTCTGAGGCTGTAGTTAAGCACATATAACTGCAGCCGTATTTATCTTGCAATTTATGCTTAATTTAGTGTTTTGGCATACTAACATTTCCTAATTAGCACTAAACACAGAGTGCAACTAAGGATGACAGGAATGTAATTTTGCAGGTGTTCAGTGATGAATTTAAATTTCAACCCGATGATGGTCAGAAGATCGCCAGTTATTACAATTCATCCTGAGGGGAACACGACTGTGTGTTTGACCTGCTGGTGGTGCTCGAGGGAAAGCCAGGGGATCACCCATAGGGATCACCACAGTCATTATGGTCCATCCCCTGAGGGCCATGACTGTCTGTGCCAAATTTAATGGCAATCTTAGCTCGTCTCTGGTTTGCTTTCATTTATGTCTGCACATTGATTTTACGTGACATGACATCCTCTAAAATGTCACTGTATTTGTAAAGCACATCTGACCCTCAGTCCTTCATTGAGCAGCAGATTGCTGGTCAAACTGGAGATGGACAGGTGTTCCTCACCTGGACGAAACTGATATTCTTCAGTTGAGGACACGCAGCTTCCTCTGCCAAGTCCAATCCCCCATAAAACACATTTTAAAATGTGGCATTAAATTGACTCTGGGTCGACCAACTGGTGAAACTGTTTAGATTTTGTCAGCTGACATTGAGCTGGTTTGTTTTTGTCAGTCATTGTGAACGAAGTGATTTTGATTTGAGGTGTGAATCTTCCATTAAAAAGGATTCCCAGTAAAACCAGCTTGGCTGTTGTTGTAGAATCCCAGTCTGTCCATTATTCACTGTGTGTGGAGCTGATCCAGGAAATCATCACCACAGTGTCTCTTTGCTGCTCAGCTTTGTTTAAATTAGAGTTAATTATTTTGGTTGCTAGTAAGTTGATATTTTGATCAGTTACTTACAGATACATTTCCTGATTTTGTAACGTCACCCAATAGTGTCCCCAAATCTCAAATGTTCCTCACAGCACAGGGCTGATGTTTTGAAGTCACTCTGTGAAGTGTGTTGAGTCTCAGAGTCTCACCTGGGAGAAAATGCTTTGTCACTTCCTGCCCTATTTTCTGCGTATTTCTGTGAGTCAAATATAATCACCAACACAAAAAAAAACCTCATTCATAAAACCAGTGACCTCATTAGAGGCTCACACTGGGGCTTACTGAAATACAGAGTGTGAGGGTGAACAGTCGAATCAGTACAGGACCAGAGAGAGCCACTAAATGCCAACATGTTCGTGCATTTACGTCAAACGACAAATCTTAAAGCTCAGTGTTATCGTTCATTCTGACCTCGATTTTGAAGCTTGCATCAGAAATGTGACAAAATAATCACTCTGAAGAGATTCCCTCTGTTTCTCTCCAGGCTGATACAGAGGCACGAGTGCATGTTGTTTATCACCAGCAGACTTGATTATTCTGATGCTTTTCTTGTAGATAATAAAACAACCAAGTCCCTCCATTGGTTACATCATGGAGATTTTTAAACATGCTAGTGAAGTGTCTCTATGGTCGGTGGTGTTGGCCGGGGTCAGTCCAACACGTTGGTGCTATTGGCCACCGTTAGATGGATTGCCTTCACGGTGTGTTCAGATATTCATGGTACCACGGTGATGAATCTCAATGACAGTGATTCCTTGACGTTTCCTCTTGCACCATTTTGTGATTGATTTTACGTCAAATGTCTCAGCAACAGCTGGATGGATTGCCATGAAATATGATACACACATTTTATCCTCTTTAGGATGAAGTCGTCATTTGTGGTCCACTGATTTTTCACCTAACACAGTCATCAGGCCCAGCTGTTAATTTGTCCAATGTTTTGGTTTATGACAAAATAATAAAAACTAATATGATTTCCATCAGCCTCAGATGCAGAGGCTCAGATGAACTGCATGTTAGCTTACTGACATTAGCACTTATCTCAAAGCACAACTCTACCGCCTCTCAGAGATGCTCGCAGGTCTGCAGACTCTTAGTCTTGTAACACAGATGCAGGCAGCATGCCACACAAAACTAAACTACAACTTATTTTCATCAGTTTATCACTCTATAAAACCCTTTGAATTGTTTTGGGGTTTTTTTTTATTACATTTTGTTCGACAAATAACCTTGCTCTTCAACTACAGTACTGCTACTTTAAAACTCTTAATGTAGCTGAGGTCTTCTGACCTAAATCTGTTGGCAGCTCAGGCTGAAACTGGGGGGGGGGGGTTACATTGTGTTAAACAGCCTTCCTTATAACATCAGGAGAACCCCCACTACTGAAACTAACTGTGTTGTGTGTAGAGCTTAAATGTCTTTTATGTAATTTATTTAAGTATTTCCATTTTACACCGATTCATATTAATACTCCTCTACATTTCATAGGGAGATATTCTACATTTTACTTCACTATATTTGTTTTACAAATGAACTTACTAGTTACTATGCAGGTTAAAGTTTTACATGCAAAACGTATAATCAACAAATAAGATGTGATTCATTCTTATAAAATTGCCAAACAGTATACACAGTAGTTAAATATAGCTCCACCTCACCCAGCTGCAACATTAAAATACTGCTCACACAGAAATGCATCAATGATACAAATCCAATAATCAAAGACATGATAATAAAACACTTCTTTTATCAGTAATGTGACTTCACTACTACCGTTAGTTACTTTTCAAGGTCTCAGATTTTTCCTGAAAATATTTTTGAGTCCTTTTCACATGACAGATGAGTGTAGACTTCAGTTCAAGTATCATGTGCTTGCTTGCTGCTGTGCGGTCACACATCTCCTCTGTTCCCTCAGACTCCTCCTCCTGGTCGATGTGATATCTCACAGAGGATGGACGTGTACACCTCCTGCACTTCCTGTGCCGCCGCTGTCAGAAGCAGCTGTCCCCACACCTTCAGCAGAGTGGGCACCGCCAACTGCAGGTACATACCAGCCAGTATATGTATTATAGTTGGAAATAAATAAGTGGAGTTACTCAATTACTGTACTTTAACTTATTTTATTTAATACTTTTATTAAATGTATTGATTTTTAAAAAAATATTTTATTTATTTGTACTTTACTTGAGTGTTTCAATATCATGGTATTAAGCAGTCTCATTTTATTCCACCACATTTAACAACTGCAGTTACTGGTTACCTATCGGATTAAGATTTCCAACCTTTTGGCTTATGACCTTGGAAACAGTGTGTAGCTGAGGCCCCTCGTCACATTTCAGATGTCTACGAGTTGTTAGCAGTTCCACTAGAGACATTCCCACTCTAAACCTCTCACATGGTTTCACATTCTGCCCAAAGTTCAAAAAATACAATACAGATGTGTGTATAATAGTATTTGTTTCTCTTTTTGAAAGGGCCCCATGCTCAGGTTTGGACCCACCGGACTGAACTAGCTAACTGTATATAAAGTATTTAAACTAGCTCCACCTCTACGAGCTACAGCAGTAAAACTGTGGTTACATAATAATAATAATCTAATAATGTGTTGTATAATACAGTGTCAGTCAGTAAAGCATCTGTATTCTTCATCCACCGCTGCTACCAGGTTACATATCCACAGTTCATCAAAGCAGTGAATGCTTGTTTTCTCCTACACATACACACACACAGACCTGAACTCCATGACTGTGTCACAGATGTAGTAGTAGTGGTAGTATTATGTGGTGTGAATGAAGCAGCTTCTTCACCTCATGTTCCCTTGTGTGCTGCAGTTACGTGGTGCAGATCGGCGGCACAGAGATGGAGCTGGATGGATGTCAGCACATCTGTGTGAAGAGGTTCATGCAGCCACAGTGCTGCCCACAGCACTGGGGGCCGCTGTGTCTCTGTAAGACACGCACGCACACACGCACGCACGCACTCATGGTAGTTTATTTTGTCACATGAATGGTATAATTCTGCTGTTTACCTGGAGATCGTGGAGATGGGGAATGAAATGATCCCTGCTCATGATTTTATGAGCTTCTGTCGAGGAAGATTGAAGGTTTTCCTGTGATTTAAAATAATTTATAATATTTATATTATAAATAATTTTGCTTGAAGAATATATGTCTTTAAATTTAGTTCAAATTAATTATAACATTACTGCTGATAATAATTCGTACAATTACGTTTATTCTTATTTTCTGATGATATTCCTTAATTTTCTTAAGAATATTTGGTCATATTTGTAGGACAAAAACACTCCCTCTTAAAAAGCAGAACATGCAGATAGACGAACACACACATGCAAAACGTCCTGCGATCTCTTTCCTGGGAAACGGGACCATATTTTGACTGGGATCTCATCTCCCCGTATTCCACTCTACTGTGCCGTGTTTCGGTGTCTGATATAAGCCTTCACTCTCTATGAGTCAAACTGACCTGCCTGTGTGTATTTTATATTCTCACCTCTAATACACAATAACACAGCCCATCGGATTTCTTTTTTTACTCTAGTGCTGTTTTCTGTCGTTTTTTCTCTGCCCAAAAAAAAAAATCGATCGCCTGTTTTCAGTGTCAGTATAATCAACCACACGGCACAGGTGTTATTTATTTAAGGCAATAACTAACAGTCACACATTTCATTTACACAGGGACGCCTCAAGAGACCCTGAGTTTTTTTTTTTTTTGTTGTTGTTGCTAGGCAACCACATTATCATCTGGCAATCAGCTGTCAGCCTGTAATGTCTGTCACCCAGAGATTTCAAGACAAGACAGAGCAAACATAAATATTGTCAAAAGCAGAGCGGAGCTGATGTGACCTCCTCAGCTGAGTCTGATAGGCTGAGACAGCTGTCAGTCAACCAATCACCTTCCTACAGCTACAGCACCCCTTAACAGTTAAAGTCTTTGCAATGTATGAAGAGAAATAATATTTGTAATCATTCTGTTCTCGGAAACAAGTCAATATGTAATTGTGACATTTAACCACTGCTGAAAACTTAATGGGAAATTTAAATCCCACTGTATTTTTAGAATTAAAATATTTTGCTCATCTAAATGTATTAGAGCTGAAAAAAACTGTCAATTAAATGTTTGAAAATAAATCCGCCATTTTCAGAATTAATTAATCAGTTAAGTCATTGTTCGGTTTTATAAGTAGATTGATCAATCAGTGGATCAATAGGCAAATAATATTTCATATATATATTTTAATAATGATTGATTGTTATACTCACTTTTCAAGCAAACAAAGTAAGAATAAAAATTGACATATTTTCAGGTTAAGTTTGAACAAAGTGGGATTTGCAGTTTATCTTGTCATGTGTAATAGAAAACTGAAAGCTCTTGGTTTTGGACCGTCGGTTCGACAAAACAAGACATTTAAAGACGTCACCTTGGATTCTGCACAGTTGTGATGTTTTCTCACTGTCCTTTTGATATTTCATGCATGAAACGATTAAAAAATAAATGGCAGATCAACAATGACAATAATCATCAGCTGCGTCACTGAAACATAAAATAAAATGGATTTCAAAGAAGCAAATACATGTCACATTGATTAACGTAAAATATTTCAATACAAAAAATTCAGTGGTAACAAATAAGTTATAAATAAGATTTTATTTACTCATTTCCACACAAACAAACAATAAAAAAGTAAAATATCCACTAACAGACTTACACTGCATGTGCCATTTTTCAATTATGTTAAAAAAATCAGCTGATTGGGGAAAAGGACTCACCTGATTTTTGTTTTGGTGCATTTTCAGAACATGATATAGGTGCAGATGGATGACAGTAGAGGATGACGCATCGCTCTTTAAGCTGTAGTGCTGCGATTCATCAGACGTTCATCTCACAGTTTGACATGCAATCAAAACTGATCTGCCACAGAGTGACACAGATTAAGACCAAGACTTTATCAGATCATCTCATGCAGTCTGACATGACGTGAACATGCACGGTGGCTGTATTCACACAGTGTGTAGGAGCCTTAACAGAAGCTGGAATGACACAGACTTAATCACCTGTCTCTCCATCTTTCCATGCACTTTGTCTGTCTGTCTGTCTGTCTGTCTGCAGCCTGTCCCAGCTGGTCAGGGAAGACCTGTAACTTTCACGGAGCCTGTCTGGACGGAGACCTTGGCAACGGGACCTGCGTCTGTGATGTTAGTATCCTGTCTGTCTGTGACTGTCCGACCTGTTTGTTAAGGAGTGAAGAGATCAGTATTGTTTATGTCTTTGCCCTTAAATAAACATTAGCACTGATGACATTAGTATTCCTAACTGAGACACTTGACCACTTTGGATTTATGTTGGTCAGCCTCTCCCTGTTTCTTCTGTGTGTTTGGGTGGGGAGGGGGACACTGGGGAAGAACATATTCAGGTTGCTCTTTTGTTTTTTTGTTGGGTGATATTGCAAAACAGAAACTGAGAGTTATAAAAAAACAAAACCTTCTCTTTCTAGGACGGATTCTCCGGCTTTGCCTGTCAGAAGTGTAAGAATCAGAACATGTTTGGAGAAAAGTGTGATAAAGGTAGGTGCTCTAACTTCATGACCTCTGACCTCTTAAAAAAAAAAAGGGGGGGGGGGTCATGTCTTCAGTCAAAGAGAACGTCCTACAGCTGTTTCATAAACTGATACTTCCTGTCATTGTGTCTGTGCAGAGTGTGACTGTGTGCACGGAGTGTGTAATGAAGGTCCAGAGGGTGATGGACAGTGTTTGTGTCAACCACCGTACACTGGGAAGCGCTGTGACCAAGGTAAGAGCATTATAGATTACATAAACCATATGAGGCTATATCAGACTGTATTGTTGCATGTTATTGGGTTGGGATTATTGGGTAACTGGTGCCTTACTCACAGGTGGACAAAAATCAAAACACTAGAAGTACTACTGAAAACTATGTGAATGCTGTTTCCTGCATTTACATCAACGTAGTAAATAATGTATGAAAGTGTCCACAGTATTAATGGTAGTCGAGGCTCGGCTGGTAGAGTTAGCCAAGCTATGGAAATAGCTGTATTATTAATTCAATATCCACACTGAAAATAATTAGCGTAATTGACAATGAACATGTAATGATAGATGATGTTTTATTTGCCTCTGTACTGAAAGGATAAACATCTCATCTCTGATTGATATTCCGTTCTGCGCTTGTAGGAGTAAATTAAATTTACTCCTCTCAATCAAAATAGGGGATCACATTTTTTTCCCCCACACAAAACAAGCAGAGGAGGTTACAGTAGCTTTTCCAGCCCTGAGTATTGCCTGCAGATCTCCCTTTCAGGCTGCATATGGCCCCTTCAAGCTCCACCAACTAGATGATTACATGAAACTGGGCACAAAGCGCTTGTTGCTGCTTCGGGAGCTCACAGCAACAGTTAAGGGCGACTAGATGACAGTATCAGCTGAACTGACCGGACTTTGGCAACTAGATCGTCATAGGACACTAGATTTTAGTGCGTCACATCAAACTGAAACAGTTAAAGGAAGGGGACCATAAAGGATTTTAAATTGTGGGGTGGGGGTGGGGGGGTCTTGTTATCTGGGTGTCAGCTAGTGAGACTCAAGGTGACACACATTGCATTTACTGCAATCCCGGTACCTGTTTGCTGTCTGTATGATGTTTGTATGAGCTGCTGTTGTGTTTGTGTCGTCGGCAGTGAGCGCCAGGTGCAGTAACTGCAGCCCCTACTCGTTCTGTAAAGGAGAGGGAGACACGGCCGACTGTGAATGCTTGCCCGGGTACAGGAAGACGGCACAGGGCAAATGCGCAAGTAAACACACAGCTCCACGCAGTCATCTCTGATTTCTCGGTTTGATTTGAACACTGCTTTTAATTTTGGTCTGTTGGTCCATTGGTCCAGTTTTGTGTTAGCATGCTGATGTTAGCCAAACCTCGAGTTTAGCTTAGCTTTTGCTAAGGGAGAGATTTCAGACACAGACCGGTTCTTCTCTCCCTAGAGCGACAGGTCGACAGTCTCTCCTTTGCTGTCGAGATACAGAACAAGAATTAGGACAGGAACATGAAACATGTTAAATAAATGATTGGGACCAGAACCAGAACCAGTTCCTATGCCTCCTATCGCTTTTTTTAGAAATAATTTTTTCAGTTCATTTAAATAAAACGAACAAACAAGAGTTAGTTATCTTTGTGTCTCATCTGGACTCTTCACTTTCCTGTTCAGGTATTTGTTCACCGAGGGACTGTGACGTCAACGCCCAGTGCTCCTCACAGGGGTCAAAGGTCAGCTGCGTCTGTAAGCCCGACTACCAGGGTGACGGCAGGATCTGTGTACCCAGAAACCCTTGCTCCGACAACAATGGAGGATGTCCCATCAACTCCACCATCTGTGTCTTTAAAGGACCCAACAAGGTGAGGAGATCAGAGCCAGGACCAGACGCAGATGGAGAGAGAGACGTCAACAACAAAACGTGTCCTTGATTAGAACCAGAAACAACGGCACAGAGAGATGATGTCATAACAAACATTCAGGAGAGTCTGGATTACAATTACAACCCAAATAAAAAACTCTGTCTGTGTCTCTGTCTGTCTCTCTGTCTCTGTCTGTCTGTCTCTCTGTCTCTGTCTCTGTCTGTCTCTGTCTCTGTCTGTCTGTCTCTCTGTCTGTCTCTGTCTGTCTCTCTGTCTGTCTGTCTCTCTGTCTGTCTCTAGAGTTTTTTATTTGGGTTGTAATTGTAATCCAGACTCTCCTGAATGTTTGTTATGACATCATCTCTCGTGCCGTTGTTTTCTGGTTCTAATCAAGGACACGTTTTTGTTGTTGACGTCTCTCTCTCCATCTGCGTCTGGTCCTGGCTCTGATCTCCTCACCTTGTTGGGCCTTTAAAGACACAGGATGGTGGAGTTGATGGGACATCCTCCATTGTTGTCGAACAAGGGTTTCTGGGTACACAGATCTCCTGCCGTCACCACCTGGTAGTCGGGCTTACAGACGCAGCTGACCTTTGACCCCTGTGAGGAGCACTGGGGCGTTGACGTCACAGTCCCTCGGTGAACAAATACCTGAACAGGAAAGTGATAAGAGTCCAAGATGAGACACAAAGATAACTAAACTCTTGTTTGTTCTATTCGACAGCAAACGGAAGAGACTGTCGACCTGTCCGCTCTAGGGAGAGAAGAACCGGTCTGTGTCTGAAATCTCTCCCTTTAGCAAAAGCTAAGCTAAACTCGAGGTTTGGCTAACATCAGCATCTAACACAAAAACTGGACCAATTGGACCAACAGACCAAAAATTAAAAGCAGTGTTCAAATCAAACAAACAGAGAAATAGAGATGACTGCGTGGAGCTGTGTGTTTACTTTGCGCCATTTGCCCTGGTGCCGTCTTCCTGTACCCGGGCAAGCATTCACACAGTCGGCCGTGTCTCCCTCTCCTTTACAGAACGAGTAGGGGCTGCAGTTACTGCACCTGGCGCTCACTGCCCGAGACACAAACACAACAGCAGCTCATACAAACATCATACAGACAGCAAACAGGTACCCACG
>NW_019174321.1:2714736-2737236 GCF_002260705.1 Seriola dumerili
CTCTCTGTGTTTGTCTCTCTGTGTCTGTCTCTGTCTCCGTCTCTGTCTGTCTGTCTCTGTCTGTCTGTCTCTGCCTGTCTCTCTGTCTGTCTCTGTCTGTCTCTCTGTCTGTCTCTGTCTGTCTGTCTCTGTCTGTCTGTCTCTGTCTGTCTCTCTGTCTGTCTGTCTCTCTGTCTGTCTCTGTCTGTCTCTCTGTCTGTCTGTCTCTCTGTCTGTCTGTCTGTCTCTCTGTGTCTGCTCTCAGTCCAGCTGTGAGTGTATGTCAGGAATGTCTCCTATAGGTGGCAGTCCTGAGTTTGGCTGTCAGCTGGTTTCTGCTTGCTCTGCAGACACCTGTGACCCGACAGCTGTCTGTCAGACTGAACTGGACGGACAACCCAGGTCAGACACACAAACACTGTCTATTTGTCGTTATGCCTGGATACAGAACTAGAACAGCTCCCTGTTAGTTTGTACAGTATGTGTGTGTATTGTAGTGTAATTAGTCCCCCCCCCCCCCCCCCCCCCCCCCCCCCAACCCCTTCTCTTTCAGGTGTGTGTGTGAGGCAGGTCAGATCGGCGATGGCCGCCGTTGCTATGGTAACCTGATGGAGCAGCTTATTGAGCTTGGCAGGACTGGAAGCCAGAGAGAAAATCTGACCGAAGCCGTTGCCCTGTTCGGTAAAAAAACAAGAAATTCACAGTAAAAAATGTTTGATATGTACTGTGCTTTTTGTCAGAGGTGTTAATCACTGGCTCAATTGAAATTCAGTTTTAATCAAAAGATAATAAAAGACCATTAATTATTCTGCTTTGGAAAGCACAATTACTGTAGAGCTAAAATTGTAAATTCATGAACTAAACGAGCAATAATATGAATTTATCCTGATTCTCCTCCATGGTGGAAACAAAGATTATGTTTTTAACATTACTGTAAAGTAAAAGTTTCGACTAAGCGTTATTATTAACAGATCTTAAGATGATAAATCTTTTATATTCAATAAAAAAAATAAACAATTAACCACATTTCTTAAGCTGTATTTACTGATGTTTGCATAAACTGCACTGAGCACATGACACTAACTATACAAACTCTCTCTTCACAGGACTACAGTGTGTGTTTTGTTTTAGACTGCTGACTACATGTTCTGTATGCTTCGCACTAGTGTAAATTGTTGTTATTTTGTGGTGGTGTTTTGTTTCTTTGTTGTGACCTTTGACCTCTGGTGTATATGTGTGTGTGTGTGTGTGTGTGTTGCAGAGAAAGGCTGTTTGCTGCTGCTGAGTCACAATGGACCGTTCACAGCTTTCATCCCCCTGATGTCACGACCTCTAACTGTAGGTCACCTGTCTGTCTGTAGATAGCCACCTGTCTGTCCGACTGTCTGACTATAGGTCAACTGTCTGTACCATCTACCTAGTTATAGTGAGGCCTTGTAAATCATCAGCGTCAGCAGATGATAAAACAAAGAGTGTCCAGTGATAATAGATATAATTCTCACTCTTCTCTCTTCACTTTCATTCATCCCATCACAACTCTAACCACAACCTAAACCACTGAACCCAAAATCAGCTTTTGTCCCCAACTATTAATTGGTCTTTTGTCTGAAAAATGCTCCCAATAGTAACCTTTGCCAGACTCTCTCTCTCTCTCTCTCTCACTCTGTCATCTAACTCTGTGAAGTTTGGGATTAACGAGTCAAATTTTTATTTATTATTACATTTTAAATATTTATTTATTATATTTGACACATTTTAAGAGGAAGTGCATCATCTCAGTCTCTAACTCATCTGTCGTGACGTGACCAAAGACGGGCGCCTTGTAGATAACCAGGACTTCCTGTGTTGTTCTTTGTCTTTGGTTAGACTGTGCTCACTGAGTCTGTATTTGGTCAGGTTTGTCTGTCTCTGCTTTGTAGCTCTGACAGTAAAGAGATACTCTGCCAATTTATATCCAACCCATGGTTTAGGGCCAGAGGATCTCTCTCTGTCTCTCTCTCTCTCTCTCACTCAGAGCTCGGCCTGGAAACAGAGACAACTAATGACAGATGGTCAGAACAAACTACAAACTAGAACAAACTAGAGTGTCAGGCCTCTGGGCACACACACACACACACACACACACACACACACACACACACACACACACACACACACACACACACACACACACAGTGAAATCCGAAGTAACCATAGAAACCTGAGTTGGAGATTTTAAATTTAGTGTATTTAAAGCAAGAATTTAAAGAGAAGACATTTAGAGGAATTTAAAACAGTAAAACACTGTCGACCGTCTGTGAAGGGGAAATGTGGACTCGAGGTACGTGATGGACTTGAGTCAGAAAATTGGTCTCCATTTCAATTTGATAAAATCAGTGAAGACTTGTGAGTCAACCATGCCTCCCTGATAAAAATCTTTTTTATGTTTTCACTTTATTTGTTTTAGATTTATTGCATTTAAACCCATAATGCGAGGTATGTTTTTTGTTTGTTTTTCCGGCACCAAAATCACAATTCCTTGAGCACAACTCTGCCTCTGGCAGGTTTATAGATGTGACTGGTGAAATCAGCTTTGCAGGTTGGAAACACTTCATAAACTCCCCAAGCCCAAATGATGATGTGACACTCGGGGACAGAGCAGACAACACTATGAATTCTTTTTAATTCTTTGGATAATTAAATTGATGAAAAACTGGGACTGTGGGACGTGAATGTCGAGACCAGTCAGAAGATGTTAATTAACATATCTGGAAAGTTGCAAAAATGCTGACACTGAGCGGATCAGTAAAGTGTTGCCTCATCCATTTAATTTGTTTTCTGTCAAAATACCTGATCTTGTAATACACTATTTACTCATACTAACGATGGCATTTTTAAACTCTCTTGGCACCCACAGCACTTGGTGGAGTTTAGGAAAAGATCATGGTCTGGTTTAGAGAAATAAAGTCTGCAGTGGCAGGATGGTTTCATTTACATTTAGTCAAAGCCAAAGTCTTTCCCAAACCTTAACCAGAGCTTTTGTCGCCTAGAGCAAACCACACGAGTCTCAGGATGTAAATGCCCGGACTCTGGTGTCAAAGTTATCTGCTTTGTATGCAGCGTCAATGATGTGGCCCTTTTCAGAGTCGCTCAGGTCTCAACACCTGCATCTCTCAGCTACCTTTAACATTTTTGAGCCTTGAAATATTCATGAGACATTTTTGTAAAGGAAGATTGCAGATATCCTTGAGGTTCCAGGGCTAACTTCCTGTTTGGTAAAGACCCGTAACATGCAGCTCACCTCTGATGGCATGTTCTCACTAACTAGCAAGAAAAGAAAAAAAATGAATAAATGAATTCCAGATTATTGATCTACTCGCTTACGCTGTCTCTACAGGGTGTTAATGAGGAGCTGGTGTGTAAAAACCACCTGATCCTGGGTCAGCACCTCTACAAGGATCTGGAGGGACGAGACTTCAACATGTACGGAGGAGCCAAGATGAGGAGCAAAGACAACAAGGTAATACTTCCTCTCCAAATGCCATCGCCCTCTTGGGACTCTGTTTTTCTCTTTCACTCACAATTACTGCCAAAGGTAAAGTTTTCTTAATCCAACGTCTTCAAAAGTTCAAACAATACTGTGGATATTTATCGTTCACAGTAGCCAAACTGAAGATGGAACAAATATTCATGTGATCATAAAGATAGGAAAAGTCCTCATGAGTTAAAAATGTTGAGACTGTCTTAATATTTAAAGATGATTACAGACACACAATGTAACTTAATTTTTATTGGTCCCACAATCAGAATTGCCCAAAGAAAAATGAGACAAAAATCACAACAATCCATAGATTTGGTTTCTGCTGTAGAACATCGTCATCATTCATCAGTTTTGTTGACATTAATAGCTTAACACACATTTTTAAGTAACACCGCCCTTCTGTCTGTCCTATGAAACAAAAACTCCTTCTTCTCATCAACTGTTATTCCTCTGATCTCATCCTCTTTCAAAACTATTTACACCACACAAAAAAGGGAAAGAGACAGTGTCGCACTATCTGTAAAAATGTCATCACAGCTTCGTTACCATCATCACTAGTATGACCAGTTTCACTTTGGATCCAAGGTTAAAATACCAGGATATGTTGAGCTCCAAAGCCAAAAAATCCCTTATCATATCTTTAGCTCATTTAGGTTTGATGGTTACTTATCACAGTTTCTGTTAGTTGTGTTATAAATGTGATTAGTAGAAGCTAGATTCTTAAAAATCAAGACAAATATTAAAGAAAACTGTTGAAATTTGTTTTGTTTCAGCATTTAGTTAAAGAAGCTGTTTGTAAGTTTTCCCTTCCGCTGAACGTGGTTTCTTGCCAGGAGCGTTTGGTGGTGATTCATCCATCGTTACGTTTACAAGACATGAGGTTATAACACGCCCTCTGAGCAGTGCTTCGTCTTTGGGGCAGATTGGAGGCTACAGTGAGTCGCTATTGGAAAGCGAGGACATGGGCCGGGGCTAGCTGGTTAGCGTGCTAAATTCAGTTGGAGAAAAGACATAATAGAGACAAGGAGCTAAAATTGGTGTTGCTTTCTTCTGCTGGAGACTCTTGGTGAGTGAAGGGATTAAGTTTGATGCTGAACTCGAAACATTTCTTCTACACTGGTAAGTAAACAGCTGTTCATGCTAACGTTAGCTATGTAGCGATAGCAAAACTTACAAATGGCTCCTTTTAAAATAAAAAAAAGATTCCCAAACAACAAACAAAGCTTTAGAAAAAGCTTATTTTGTTTGTTCCTCATAGTAAGGTGCTAAAATCCTTTTGTATAGGGTTAGGATTAATTTCATTGATGTATCAATCCTCAAAATCCAGCACTGCCCACAGTTGTCTAATACATAATGAAAAAGACAGATTGGTAAAGGTAAACAAACATCTGTGACATCTTACAAGTTTCATCTCACAGTAGATATTGTCATATTGCCCAACCCTATCATAATAATCTCTAACGGTGCTTTTCCACCGACACACAGACCTTCGCTGGTAAAATCCTCAGTGGGAGGCGATTCTCTGTGTAAATGTATGGAAACAGGGTGCCAGTGAAAGTGTGTTTGAAGGTGTGTATGCGTGTGTTAGTATCAAGATCAGAGAAGGACAGCGTTCCTTTGTCAAAGTCCAGCTGAACTCTGACCCTCTGGAGCTTCTTCTTCAGTGGTAGGTCGTTCTCTGAGCCTGAAGTAGAGAACACTGTGAGTTTCCTGTTGGAGAACAAAATTCTCCACAACCCAGACTGTAGCTTTTTGTTCATCTGGATCTTCTCTCCCAACACGCCCAGTTCCCAGTCCTTGTTTTCTCCCACATCAACGTCCCAACTGTGAGTCCCTGAGTTAAAACCTTCAGAGCCGCGAACAGAGCAGGAGAATTTGGTCCTCTCTGGATTTTTTGGAAGCTGTTGTCGATCTCCAGATCTCACACTGGTCAGATGCTCAGACACAACGAGCTCTGGATCAGCGGTGTTTGGATCCAGAATCACAGGACTGTAGGAGACCTTCTCTTTCATCTTTTTCCAGATGTTGAAGGTCAGGTTACCCAGATGTTTGGCCACGTCTATCAGAGCTCCCGAGTCCAGCTGTGGATCATCCAGCAGGGGGCGCTGCTGGACTCTTTCCACTGTAACCTTGTAGTTCTTCAGGAATGAGACGTCTTCAGCTCTCAGCTCGTCCTCTGTGGCTCTGACTGTGTGTGACAGAGCTGCTATCTCTCTGCTCAGAGCCTCCATCTTCTCCTTCATCATCTGACTCTTCTGCTCCTCTTCCTCCCTCAGAGCAGTGATCCTGGCCTCCTCTTCCTCCTCTAGAAACTGATGAAGTTTCTTAAACTGCTCCTTAATCTGCCTCTCTGTGTGTTGGGCCTTGACCTTAATGTGTTCTGCTGTTTGATCAAAGTTTCCTTTAACTTCTTCAAACAGCTTCAGTTTCTCTTGTAAAGGCTTCAAAGTTATTTGGAGCTTCCCTCTGTGATCCTGTGCAGCTTCATCGATGGGTCTGAATCTGTGGTTGTTGTGTGTTTTTGAGTCTCGACAGATGACACACACTGGCTGCTGATGGTCCAGACAGAAGAGTTTGAGTTTCTCAGAGTGCAGACTGCAGAGAGGCTCAGACGCCGCTGAAGCTCTCCGATTGCTCTTCAATAAAAAGGCCTCACACAGATTTTTTAATGCCAAGTTACGAGGTGGATCGCTCTTTGATGATCTCCTCATGCAGCACGGACACTCCCGTGTTTTTTTCTCCCTCCACCAGCTCTGCAGACAGGCTTTGCAGAAGCTGTGGCTGCACGACAGGACAACAGGATCTTTGAAGATATCATGGCAGACAGGACAGGACAGATCCTCGTCTGGTCTGGAAGACATTTTGTCTCTGGTAGAAGCTGAACACACAGAAAACAGACACTGAAGTCAGTCTAGAAAGTTCCTTGAAAATTACTTTCACTTTTGAGTGTTGGCTCTTCCAGTTCCTGGTGTGGAAACTGCAGCAGGTTGAAGCACAACTACTCCAGTACTCACAGTAATCCCAGCGTTCCCTCCTGCAGCTGTCCTCTGTCAGTTAATGTACGTGTTTCGTTGTGAAGGTTAATTTTATCGTCTGTCGCTCACTGTGTGTTGGTGTGTTTCCTCATGAACAAGGAATGGTGTGTTTCCTGTTTGTCTGTGTTGAGTCAGAGAGTGGGTGGAGCTTTGCTCAGACATATCAGAACTACTCATGTCTATCACACCAGGTGATCAAGCAGCTTGATCAAAACACCTTGTATTGTTGTAAAATATATTGGTATTACAATAACCAAGTGTGACACGTGTTGTTGAAAGCATTATCAGTGTCTGTAATCATTCCTCTTGTCCACACTGGCTGTGAACTGCTGAAGTGATTCCATATCTACTGTAAGAGATGGAGACGATATCCCCAACCCTCCTTCTGTGTGAACCTGACTAGAGCTGAAGAGAAAATGTGGCTTCAGCTTTCAACGTTGCAGTTTTTTTAGTACAGAATTTCTATCCTTTCTCGGGTTAAAATCTTTGCCCTAAGCAGTTGAAAGCCTATTTACAGATTCTTTTGTAACTAATTCATCTGAACATGAAAGAAGAGCAAAGGAAAACATTCTCACTCTTCAGTGGAGTTACTGCTTGCTTTTTTTAAATACTTCTTTGAGTCAAATGTCTATTGAAAAAACATCTGTTATTTAAACTCACTTCTATTTTATGAAAACGGCAGAAAGTTAAATATTCTTGATAATCTTACAATGAAAGCATGTGCAGCACAGAGGGGAGTTTTTTACTGACTGTGCGAACATGTCTGAATTTATAAATCTGTTTTAGCCATATTCTGGATTGAAGTCTTTTGTAAAAGAAGATGCACAGTACAGACAGTGATATATAATAATCACCTTTCTTCCATGCACATTTTAAATGTTAACACCTGGTTAGGCAGCAGGTGTCTACAAGTAAAACTTACTAAAACGTAAAAATAAATCCGATTATTACAGAAATTCTCAACCTCCAGGTTACATGAGTCCACATAAACACACTGACAGTCTCTGCTGTGGTTTCTCTTTCTCTCTCTTGTTGTTGTAGAAGTTCATCCTGATGGACAACCCCAGGAAACTATACACCGTCCTCCAGGAAGACCTGCCAGCAGCCAACGGCATCATCCACATCATCGACCAGCAAATCACAAACATGATTTCCATGAGGCCTGCTCATGACGAACAGGTGGGTTGAAAGGTCACTTCACCAAATATGGAAAACGTCCTCGTAGCACAAAAATACAACGGTTACACCGAGGAACTCGAACACAGAACAAAAACAAAATGCTTCAACAAAAATCTTCTCTGTACTTTTTGTATGTTTGTTTTTATAGAGTAAAAATGTATTAGTCTTAATTGTATGACTATTTCATTTTTTATGTCAGGTAAGTGAATAAAATAAGATGACTTCCTGTGACACCTGCATTGTAACTATGCAGTCTGATTTTACAGCAGCTTATTGTCAGTGGGAGACAAACAGCAGCCTGAGGAACAAATCTGTCCCTCCGATAAAAATATGTGCCCCCTCTGACAAGTTGTTAGTTTTTGTTTCCGTCAAAACATTTACATATTTTTTCATAAATCTTCTGGTAATAGGATGTGAACACAATTCTCATGTAAATCTGAATAAATTGACCTTGTAGCATCTAGATATAATGATCAGTTATTTTGCATTTCAAAATTAAACCAAGGGAACAACAATAAATCCATAACAATATTTTTACTATTCAACCATAAATGAAGCAGAGCCTATTCATCGTGTGTGGATAACTATAGCTTGCTGAACGAATATCAAGACACTGTATTTCTCCTGTAACTCTGCAGATATATGAATAAATTATAATTATAATAAATTATATCTGCCCGCAGGTACAATCCTCAAATATCCAATTTAATAAATCTGTCTTAAATGACATCAAATATTAAAAAATAAAATACACTAACAAACAAAACATTGATATCATTTTAAACCTGCATCTCCATCATGCCTGTAAAACTATGTTGGCCCTCTGTTGAACAATGCTGGAAAAAACTGGCCCGTGGTTGAACCTAATTGCTATGAATGTCAGTAATTAGATTTTTCTTTTTTTCCTCTTCTCCTTTTGTTCCAGTTTTCTGACAAGACGATCGGAGAGATTCTGACTAAGAGTGGACAATATAACCGCTTCCTGTCTCTGGTCGATGTGAGTATTTTTGTTCTGGCCACATCACAGAGACTTTTATCTCCACATGAGAAGAAATGAAATGAAACAGTCCTGATATTCAGGACAGTTGACAGCTGGTCGTACCGCTCCCCCGAACAACAGTGGTGGAAAGTTTACTCAAGCACTTCACTTGTACTTGAGTATTTCTGTTTTTTGCTCTACTCCGTTACAATTCAGAGATAAATATTGTACTTTTTACTCCACGACAGTTAACAGATCTTTATCTGATCTTTATGTGTTTGTAGAACTGTGGAGCGCCGCCTCCTCTGAAGGGGCCTGGACCCCTGACCGTGTTCATCCCCACCAACCAAGCTGTGGACCGATCCCGAGACGGCAGCATCCTGTACATGCTGAACGATGTAAGGACACTTTTCATTTATTTTATTTATTAGCAGTTAGTGCAGATAACAAAGAGGTGGGCTTCAAGGATAAGTCTGCTGATAATCTGTATTTTTATTATTATCAATAAATCCCATGGAAAGACAAAACCAACAATGTATTTGTTCTCAATCTCAGTACTTTGTTGGTTCCTATTTTTTTTTTTTCAGTTTCTAAATATTTATTTCATCTTTGATTGAAGATTATCAGATTTTTTAAAATTATATTCTGCTTTTTTTCAAGGCCAAATATAAACTTCAGGAACTCCTCAGACATCACGTTTTCTCCCAGGCTGTGGTAAGACACCCCCGACCCAACGCTCCCTCCATCAGTCATCTATCCATCAATCTATCCATCTTTCATTCCCGCCTCTTTCTTCCTTTTTGCCTTTTGTCCTTTTTTTTCTCTGCTAGTGGAGAAAGAGATGCCTTTCTGTCCAACATGTTGGTCCGCAGCAAGATATCTCACGACAACATACCTCTTGATATAAGAGGTTAAAATCATCATCTGGTGCTTTGATCCCATTCCCGTTCTGCAGCGGAGGAAACCTTTAGATTTAAAGGATAGATTCACAGTTTCTCTAGTCCGTCTTAAAACGAGCAGTTTGAGGTCCTGAGGACAAGCAGATCTTCCTTCTTTCTTTTCAGTATAAAGTTTTCTGTTTTTGTTCATATCCTTCTACTGCAGCTAATCGGGGGAATCACAGAAGGAATTTTACACTAAAAACACTTAGATTTGGAGGACACTTACTTGACTAACGCAGCAGACAGGCCACAGTTTTTCAGAGGAGGACTGTGAATTTTGATCCCTCTCACTTACTGAGATGTATCTTTGAGAGTTTGACTTTAGAAACATGTGATCTATGGACCACCTTGAACTGAATGGATGCTGAATGCGTTCTTGAAAGTATTTCTGATCAGTCCTCTCCCCTGATCTCTAAGCCCAGGTCATCCTGCCAATGCCTGCTTCAGTGCATCAACAGATGTAGTTTGTAGAGTTGATCTGATCTGATGCCTTTAAGAGAAGGATCTGTGGGAAAAAAGTCACCTAAGTTTTGTTTTAAGACGGACTCCTTTCATGACTCTATTATCTTTCCTCTAGTGCCATTTTCAGGGCAAACATTTTAGCTTCACAGTGGCTGAGGTACCAGGAACAGTGAGGTCATCAGGATGCTGTTCGTTCTTTCCAATATGATGTTTGACAACTGGGACTTTGTCAACCTTCAACGTTTTAGTTGATGTTCTCTTCTCTGTCTGTAGCTGACAGTCGACGACTTGGCCAGACTTCCGAGGATCCTGACGATGGCCAATCAGATCATCACCATTACTGTGTCTGATGGTGTAAGTGTCCTCTGATTGGTTCTTCAGTGTCCGCCATGGTCGGTCTCATCTATTGACTAATTCACATTAAACATTAGCAGTTTCCATGAATACTACCCTGCTTTCTCCTGCAGGGTGAGATCCTACTGGGGGAGAAGGGTGTCCGTCTGGTCACCACCAACATTGTGGCGTCCAACGGGATCATCCACATGATTGACGGGCTGCTGTACCCGCCCTCCATCCTCCCCATCCTGCCTCACCGCTGTGACGTCATTGAAAGCAAGATCACCGTGGTGAGAGGAGGGAGGCTGAGAGTCAAATTAAACTGTGCAACAAACATACAGAGGACATAAAAAGTAAAGACTGTAAGTGTTGTTGATTTGTGTGTGTGATCGTGTGTTTTAGGGTCCGTGTGTCCACTGCAGTTACCTCTATGAGACAGAGTGTCCAGACGGCAGCACTGAAATGGTAAATACATCATTGTTACTGCCATGTGAATGGATGATAAACTGTGCAGTCGCTCAGCCTCTCAGAGCTGCGTATTAACGAGACACTATGATACTCCTCTTTGACTATTAATTCATATTTTATATGTAAAGATAAAGTGTGAGGGAGTAGTTTGACATATAAACAATCAGAAAGGAAGTGTTATGAAATGATTAACTCTCTTGTTTTTTTAGTCTATTAAGTATAGAAGATATAGCAGATATTATTTTCTGACACCAGGTAGAGTCTGTGCTTTCATTTACCTGGAGTGACAATTAAATGATGTATTAGATTACTAAAAACTTTCTTTTAATAAGAGCCTTTTGTTTATATAAAGAATTATAGTTCATTGCTTTTATTGTGATTGCTTTTCTACCTCTGGCCCCTGGTTGGCGATATAGACGAGAACAGACAGCCAGTAAATCAGTGTGTTTGTCTCTTCAGGACAGTCATCAGACCGGCTGTGATTACGTCACGTCTCCTCTGAATCCAACACTTAGTAAAGGCTGTGCCAAATACTGCAACACCACCAAAAAGGTGAGAGTGGAAACACTGAAACAACCTCCAACAGGAGATTTATTTTTAACTCCATCCAGCCATCTTCCATCTGTCCCTACTGCTAAAGGCTCCTTCAAATGGGAAAGTGTTCACTGTGTTTTCTGACAGTTTCAGAGATCACTGGTTCTGACATATGCATACTCTTTTACAAATGGTGGCACCTGTGGAAGTTCTTATCTCCTTTCTGTGCTCTTCTCTTCTCTCGTTCCTCACCTGCTGTTAAATCCGCAGGAAAACATGGTTCATAATTTTTTTTTGCAACCAACCGTTTGTTTATTTACATAGTAACAGAGAAGTAAAAGGAAATGAACCTCCACATGCAACAGCCATCAGTCCTTCTCCCACAAAACCTGCGTGTGCGTGTGTGACTTGTTTTTGTTTTTCACAGGTAGCAGAGTGTTGTGATGGTTTCTACGGTCCCGACTGTAAACCCTGTATTGGAGGATTCCAGCATCCCTGCTACGACAAAGGACGGGTGAGCAACAAACAAACAACTCTGTCACAGGAGCCTCGTCTCTTAACTGATGTGTTTTATTGTTATTTATTTATTTATCTATTTACCGCATGCCAGTGCTCTGACGGTATCAACGGCAACGGCTCGTGCAGCTGTCAGTCAGGCTTCAAGGGTGTCGCCTGCCACATCTGCTCAGATCCAGCCAAGCATGGAGACAACTGTGACGAAGGTAACAGCTCCTCCTCGTTAACGCTATCAGAGCAACTTAAGGCCCGTTTCAGCTTGAACACGCCCCTTCACATGTTCGGACAAGACTAATGCTCCATTCACACATTCATTTACGCAAATCAGGGTCTGCTTTACTGCAGTCCAGACGGAGGGGGTAATGCACCTGAAGCTATTTGGTAACTGCCAAAAACTCTGCAAGAAGAATAAATTCTGTGCTTTAGCAGTTTAGTTACAACAGTAACAACGATCCATAATGACAAACGCATGAATCAGTCATGTTTATGAACTGTGAGCCAGACAGAAGTTTTATCATCTTCACAGACTCTCACTCGCACCGACAGATCAATGCTCTCACAAATTACACCTCTGATGGGGCTGCAGAAAATGTATCACCGCAGTTATTTCAGTTCATCCTGAGGGGGATATAAACGTCTTTAGCATATTTCTTGGCGAAGCGTCCAGTAGTTGTTGAGACGTTTCATTTAAAACGCTAGAGGGAACGTAAGGGAAACACCAAAGGCATTAGGATTCATCCTCTGTGGAGACGATGATGTCTTACCTCCTGTCACCAGATGATCACCTTCCTCAGTCCAGTGGATTACAATAACACACATATATATTATTGTGTTGTTTGTAATGTTGTCTACTGCATCATTAACTTTAAATGTACAACAAGGTCCCAGTGATGTGTTTTTTGTTGTTCCACGATTGTGACTGACTAAACTGAAACACACGGTGTGCGTACGTGTGTGTCGTGTGTGTGTGTGTGTGTGTGTGTGTGTGTGTGTGTGTGTGTGTGTGTGTGTCTTCAGAGTGTCGGTGTGTCCACGGTGTGTGTGATAACCGTCCTGGCAGTGGTGGTGTGTGTCGGAGAGGATCCTGTTTGGAGGGTTACTCTGGAGAAAGCTGCGACAGGACGGCCACGCCCTGCAACTCTGATGGACTGCAGGAACACTGTCACATCCACGCATACTGCACACACACAGGCCTGCACACTACGTAAGATACTACTACTACAACTACCAGTGTCAATTAGTCTTTTAACAAAAGTGTGTATAAAGTCAGTTTTATCCAACAAAAACCTCATTTTAATCTTCTTAGTCTTCAGCTGTGATTTTTGCTTTTACTCTTGTTCTTGTTTTTTAGTTTTGTGCATTTTCAGTAAGCTCTCTGCGACCATCTTGATATTTACAGTGTGTTTACAGAGTGTCGACGTCGGTCTGTTCTGCAGTAACACAACAGACTGACTCTCCTCAGTGAATTCAGCTGTCACCACTAACTGTGGCTGTGTGAACAGAGCCGCTCACTTTGTCGTTCTTGCAGCAACATGTTCTTATCTGCAGAGCAGATTGTCATTCAGATATGGATTCACCCAGCGTTCATTACAATACTGATCACTGCCTGCGTTTAGCTCAAGATGAGCAACTAAAATGTCACATAACATTAATGGAGTAACATTCATTCAGTCAACATCTAGAGGAAGATTTTATGCTGATATTAATATTACACTCATTCTCACTGAAACCCTTTAAACACAAAGATAGATGACTGAAAATAATGCTCACATTAGATCTACACTCCGTGATGACATTACCTTATTGTTAGCTTACTTTCCTATGAATGTCAGCGTGCTGGCCTCCCTGCTCGTGTTTGTCACAGCTGTTTCTTTCAGGGATGTTAGTTAGTGTCATGGCTCTGGGGATGGGATTGCTGGTTGGACAGTCACTGTGGCCCAGTCTGAAATATCTCAACAGCTGTCATTTGGTGCCAACACTCATGGTTCCCGGAGGATGAATCCTACTGATTTTGGTGACCCCCTGACTTTTCCTCTAGCACCTTCATGACATTGACGTTTGCGGAGTGGAGTGAAAAAGCTCAAAAGCTGTTGGTGTCACAATCAACAGAGGAACCCAAATGCAGGACACATGAACACGAAGGAATTTATTTCTCTGTAGCGAGAAGTTGAGGGGGGAGTGAGGGTCTTGGGGCGAGGAGCACAGGGGACCGGGCAGCAGGCTGGGATAAGGCATGCGTTGGCGTTTCTGTGTACAGAACTGTGAAAATTCATTTCCCCTTGGGGACAACTAACTGACTAAGGCGGCGTGGAGAGCGAAGAAGCGGGGGCTGTTGTGGTCAGCTGGGGATTGAGCCGCTGAGCGGGCAGGGCGGGCAGAGGAGGTCTGAGAGGCTGGAGACCGGCACCAGTGGCGGTACAACCAGGGAATATACGTATACACTGCTGCGTCTGATGAGCTGATGAACTGCAGGTGTGCTGGCTGAGTGGCAAACAAGTGACTGAGAGAGAGAGAAAGGGAGAACAAGAAAGAGGGAACGCCACACACACACACACACTCTCACTCTCTCACACACACACACACACACACACACACACAGAAGAAAACAGAGGGAAAGAGAAAACACCAGAAACACAAGGGAAAAAACTGGAGTCACTTGCTGTTGCCATGACATTTGGTTTACACACCGTGATGTGCCCCAGAGAAAGATTTGTAAAAACTCTGATCCTCTGACTTTTCATCTTGTCACATCATGAGGCCAACATTTCTGTTTATCCTTTGGTTTATGACCAAATACCTGCAAAGCTGAAACAGCATTTCCTCCAGCCTCAGCTTTTACTTTGTGTTTAGTGCCAGTTTACAAATGTTAGTATGTGAACACGCTAAACTAACAAGATAAACCTTACACCAGCTAAACATCAACATTATGTTATCATTGTGAGCACTGTAAGGATTTAGCCTGAAGCACCACTGTGGCTTAGCTCTAAGAAGTGACTGTGGTGTCGTCGGCTCGGATGGCGGAAAAACCTGGACTGTTGTTGTCACCAAAGAGGAGCAGCAGTCGCTCCTGTAGATTTCTCCTGTACAACATCAGGAGGATTCACCCTTTCCTCACTAGGGAGGCAGCCCAGGTGTTCATCCAGATGCTTAACTCCCACCTGTACTCCTGCAGCCCCCCCTCCTCTGCCATGTGTGTTTGTAACCTGTTGGTTTACAATGACACCTTAGGCAGGAACATCATCAGATCAACTGATCATCTGATAGTTCACTCAACCCAATCACTGTATTATAATATTATTATTATAATATTATAAAGAGAAGGTCTAGACCTGCTCTATTTGAAGTGCCTTGAGATACTTCCTGTTGTGAATTGGTGCCATACAAGTAAAAACTGACTTGACTTGACTTGACATCCTTTACCATCAGTTAAAGAATCATTCAATAATTCTTCCGTTCGTCCTCCAGTAAGTCATCGGTTCCCTGAGCAGCTGCTGAGTTTGTTCAACATTTGATCTGCGTGTGTGTCGCACCAGGTGTGTGTGTAGGGATGGATACGAGGGTGACGGCCACTCCTGTTCTCCCATCAACCCCTGCCTGCAGAGCAACCGAGGAGGCTGCGACACCAACGTAAGACTTACTGTTTGTGTGTGTGGATGATGATAACTATTTAAACCTCCCCAGAGTTTCATAGCCCCCCACCCAATATCTCAAAATAATGAAACAGTATTGAGCCAGTGCAAATCATTTCACCATTTATCAATAAAGGCCCCTTTTAAACATTTATCATCTGATTTTTTTTTAAATATCTTTTTAATGGGGTGATTATTTTCATAATAACCATTAATGAGCACATTAGAGTTGAAATAAGCAATTGTCAGATTCATGGAAGAAGTAACAAAATGGTGCGTTTCATTTATCAAATACTATTGCTTTCATCCATTTTTAAAGTGAACTACTGAATAACAGTATATATATATACATTGTGTATATATACAGTATATATATATATACACAAACTGTTTCATGTAAACAAAGACAAAGACTAGTGGTCAGGTCAAGAAGGCGAGTCCATAAAAAACGTATTTCACAGTCACGAAGATATAAAAGACTGATTGTTTTTAATTATATATGATGATGTATGATATATGAATTATATGATAAATCTCACAGGGCAAAACTAAACTTACATGCAAACATGGGGAAAAAAAGGCCCTGCCCTGCTCTCCATAACAGTCAAACTCCTCTTCAGCCAAAAGAAAAATGATGTAATCTTCGCTCTTTTCTGACCTTTCGGAGACTGAAAACTGGGATTCAAGGCTGTCTGCCTTTATAACATGTCCTCTCTCTCCTTCCCTCCTCCTTTATGTCTCTACAGGCAGACTGTGTGTATGCGGGTCCAGGCAATGCGTCGTGTGTGTGCGTTGAGGGTTGGACAGGTGACGGCAAAGTGTGTGTGGAGATCAACAACTGTCAGCTGGAGAGTCGAGGAGGCTGCAGCCTCAATGCCGACTGTAACCACAAAGGACCCGGGCAGGTCAGTGAGAAAACTTAAAGAGGAGTAATATTAACTGCCAGTTACTAACACTGTGTACTTTTCTCTCTTTCTCTTTCTCTTTCTCACACGTTTTCTCCTTGTTTGGGATTCCCACTTCCCTCTGCCGAGCAGCTTGCTTTCCTTTTGTGTGTAAAGGGCAACTGACAGTAGCAGCATCCCCCCCCGAGTTTTAAGGTTTTACTGATTACTTTTAAAGCACTTCATGGATCAGCTCCCACTTACATTACTTACGCAGCCTCAGATCCCAGGCAGTGCTCTCCTGCCTGTTGCTAAGTCCCGGCTCAAGACTAATGGAGACCAGGCTTTTGCTGTCAGGGCCCATCAGCTCTGCGTCTCCTGAAGAACTGAGATTAGAGAATCAGTGACATCCTTTCAATCACTTCTCAAAACGTAACTTTTTGAAAAGGTCTGTTCTGTTCTCTCTGATTATTAGCTAATTAACCAATCAGCTGTGTGACTGTACAGATTGTAGAAGACTGTTAAGAACCGTCTGTGTGTCTGTCTGTGTGACTGCAGAGTGAGTGTGTCTGTAAAACAGGTTACATGGGGAACGGGATCAAGTGTGACCTCGTCAACCCCTGCCGCAACAAGAACGGGGGCTGCCATGGCATGGTACACACACACACACACACACACACACACACACACACACACACACACACACACACACAGTATTTGTGTCATGTCATGTCAGCCATGAAGAAAGATTTGTTTTATTTACTGAGGATGTAAAAGATGGGTTTTATTTTCATGATTGTGGCCTTCCTGACTGACTGTGCACTCAGCACCTCTCTTGTAGAGAGTCAGGAAAAACAACATATGTGGGAACAAGCAGCTCAAAGCTCCTGAAACTTTCCAAATAAACTTTGATGTTGTATAAATTACTCAAAATTCTTCTCACTGAGTCCAAACAAAAGTAAACACAGAACTCACGATCTTTGCTGCAGAGACTTCTGCCTCCCCCTCAGTGAGTGGTTTGTTTTAGTCAAGGCTCCCAAAATATGATTAACAGTGTCCTGATCCTCTTCTGCTTCTTCTTCTGTGTGGAGAAAGTTTGTGCTCATTCTGTGATAATAGTTCTCAACTCTTAAGACTAATGTCTGTGGAGTAGGTCAAATATCTTCAGATGTCTCTTCCACAGATTAAAATTGTGATTTTTCTACATCTGAAAAACTTTCATGTGCAATATCTTTATTTGTGTTTTGAGAGAAAACTGAACCGTAAAAATATCAGAGCATAGTAAGTGTTTTTGGTCACTGTGATCTCAGCAGGACAGATACATTTCCCATGAACCCTATCTGCTGTATACTGTGTTAGGCGCAATGTGAGCTGAAAGAGGGAGGCACTCACACCTGTACCTGTCCTGACGGCTACGCTGGCGACGGAATCATCTGCTATGGATCATTACTGGATGTAAGTCTTCAGATCAGTTTAATATAGGAATGTCCTGATCAAATTTTATTTTGTTCCTGTTGCCAAAATTGACATAATGTGATCGGCTGGAGAGGAGACGTCTCACTCTGTTGAAGTTGTTACAACTACAGAAACATCCACGGTTGTACATCAGTGTTACAGAGTGGAAAGTCTTTGTACACAAAAGATCTTTGCTTTGCTAACTGTGTGTGTGTGTGTGTGTGTGTGTGTGTGTGTATGTGTATTGTAGGAGCTGGACATGAACTCAAAGATGTTCAGTTTCTACCGACTGACTCAGGTTTGTACATTTAAACTTCGCTGGGAGACCAAACTCCAAAGTTCCTGCTGTGGGGATAAATAAAGTTATCTGGTGTCATTTAAATTTACTCATCGTTGAAACCATCCATTGCTCTGAAAAATGTGTGTGTGTGTGTGTGTGTGTGTGGTCAGAAGTACAATCATTTCCCTGAGGACCTGAGTGGGAACCTCACCATGTTGGTTCCGTCCAGAGAAGCTCTGAAGAACATGAGCGGGGATCTGGACTTGTTCTGGACCAGCCGACACCACCTGCCTCACTTCCTGCGGTCAGTCACCTCACACACTGATCAGACATGTATAAAACACACACACACACGCGCCCAGTTTATAGGTCAGAATCTGCAACTGCTCTTGTTCTCTGTCTTGTTCTATTGTCACATGAGAAGATGGATGAGTTTCACAGTTTCCTCTCCGTGTGTCTGATGCAGGGAGACGTTCAGAATGTGTTTATCCTAGCTTAGCACAAAGACTAAGAAACTGCTATTCGAGCTGTCAGTCATCTCATCTGATTTACTAACAAAGATTTCCCGAAAAAGCCTGTCTGTTGTTTTACTTTATCAGCTAAAATAAGTTCAGTGTAGAAAGTTTCATCATCTGACAGCCACACCTGTGTCATTGAGCTCACAGAGGTCTGAACTTGCCTGTGTGGTAGCAGGTGTTTTCAAGGTTTTCCTCCAGGCCAACATGAACTCGATGAGACAGACTTTTCATAACAAAATAATCCATTAAACACCATGCCCAGAGGCTGCTACAGAGATATGAGGTACTCCCATAGTATAAATACTTATGAAGTGATGAAAGTCCTCCTTGGTCTTTGAATCATGCAAGCAGTAAGATGCATCTTTTAAAGATTATTGAGTAATTTTTTTACTCTTTAACATTGGACTTGATGGATTGCAGATCATTCAGGCTTGAAATGGCATCCACGATCTCCCAGGAGCACGTTGTGAGTCTGTGTCCGGTGAAATGAGTTGTAACCATTTCCTTTTGCTCCTTCTGGTTGCAGGGCCCACATCCTGCCGGGGATGTACTCTATAGAAGATCTGGACAGACTGGTGGGCAGCAGGCTGCCCACCCTCAACCCTCCCACCTCCTGGGAGATCAACAACAGCAGCGGGGTAGGTATGGGGTAATTGTGACTGACCAACTGACCACACATGCAGCTGGATTTACTAACACTCATGCAGTTAGTGAGGAAGGATTGAAGTTGCACTGCGGCTCTGTGGTTTGTGACTGGTAATCGGGTTACAATCAGCTTTCTCCAGTTGATTTTTTTAGCGTCATGTAAACGAGAAATGTGGTTTCCATAATCTGTACAGGGGATTAGAGAAACGTGATTATCCCGGCCAGATTTTTCTCCTGCAGAAATAAGTTTCTTTCGGCAAGTACAATACATAGTTTGTCTGAGTAGGAGTTGAACTGCAGCCTCAGTAATGTTATAAAATCTTGTTATTTCATTATTGAACATGTCTATGCAGCATCACATTATTATTATTTTCTGACCTTGGCGATCTCAGGAGAATCTCACCTCTCTACTGACCCCTGCTTCACTTATAGAGACTGGAGGGTTCGACCCAGGTGCAGAGGAAGTGTACACGAAGTGCTGTCTCAGCTAATCGGGCGCTAATTACACACAATTTGCGAGTGTCTGGTCCATGCTCTGTCAAGACTATCGCACATTATCACACCTGACATATCTGAAGCCCTAGTTCAGAGTTAGATACACACACATATATTGTATATTTGACTGTTATTATTTTGTTCCAGATGATCCACGTTGGAAACGCCTCCATACTCGAACACAACATACCTGCAATCAATGGCTACATTCACATCATAGACCAGGTGAGAGTCGGCTTCTTAACAACCAAGAGGCTGGGAAATTAATACCCTGGTGATTTCTTAGAGTTTTACCAGTTGTGTAGCTGGTTGGTCCTCATTTATTGTTTATTTATTTGGCTGTTGTCAGGTTCTGGCCCCTTCCCGCTCAGATCTCCCCCCCGAGCCTCCCAAGCTGATGGCCTTCCTGAACTCCTCCTCCGACTTCACTCTCTTCAGACAGTACGCTCTGGTAAGATTGTCCGTCTGTCTGACTGTTTATCCATCCTTCAGTCTGTCTAATCAAAACCTTGTTTGTTTGTTTTTTAAGTTAAGTGTACGTGTGTGTGTTTTCTCACAGATGTACAACCTGTCACAGGACTTGAGTATGTTTGAATTTACCCTCCTGCTGCCGACAGACGACGCCATCAGGCAGCACCTCAGCAGGACTAACTCCTCCCTCCTGGTAGGTCCAGATGATATGAGCCAGTGCACAAGCTGATGCTGGCCTGGGTTACTCCAGCAGTGTTTGTTTACAATACACACTGAAGGAAGGATATTCTCCTTTTTCATGTTATGCAGATGCAACAAGCAATCTAACCAAACATTCCCAACCATCATCGTGTCTTTGAACTCAGCATTTTCAGAGTTAAGGGCAGTGTGCGTGTCCTTGCCTTTTAAGCATTTAGCAAAATTATTTTTGTTGCTAGCAGCAGCTAACATTAGTCACATGAATCAAAGAAATATGTTGATTTAAAAGTTGTTATTTCCGTTAGTTCACGTACAACAACCTGTACAGCTGCAAATATCTCATTCAGAAATCTTTCTGGCTCCAGCACATGAAGTCGACTTCCTCATCCTTAATTCTGTCTAAACAGCTCTGATTGGTCAGTGGTCAACTAGACAAACAGCTGCTAATCAGCGCAACCGACAACATTGAAATTGCCAAACAAATAATTAAACCAGAATGGTTTATTAACCCCCTTCACCTGTCTGCGTCCTGTTTATTCACCTCTGTGTCTATCCGTCCAGGACTCTGATGTGTTCAAGTACCACGTGATTCTCAATGAGCTGCTCTTTCCTGACCACCTGTCCGATGGCATGTTGAGAAGCACTCTGCTGGGCAGCGACCATCAGGTCCATTTCCACATTAACGACAACAACCAGGTAACAACAACCGCACCAACACGAGCTTCACAAGCTTTCTCACACCAGAACATTGAACAGTCTGTCAGTTCAGGGACTACACTGCTGCTTTTGCATTCCTGTCAGTTCTTAGATTGATTTTCCTCCTTCCAGGCAGCCATGTTTCCATGTTTCCAGGTTCCAGTTCATTTCTATGAAAATTAACCTGCAGAGAGGTGGATGAATGAATGAATGAATGAATAGTTTTATTTTTGTGTCTGGCCATTTGCATTACCCATTCCTCATGGAAATTTTCAGACACATTAATAAACAACAAAAAATATGTATGTAAACCCACCAGCGTCTAACAGCACAATATACTGACCTCATACAAACACAAATAGCCTACACAAAATGTCCCAGAAGATAAACAACAGTGGAAATCAAATAGAAATATACACACAGCCTCAAAGGTGTAAACATAATATATATATAAATTTAAGCAAACATAACAAGAAAATCAACGTCTGCATTCATTTGTGGCAGTTTATACGACAAACAGTCCATAATCCATATAAAATGAGTTATTTCTGTCCTCCAAATCCATGCTTTAGAAACATATTCAGAAAACACATCCTCTATTCTAATCAAATCTAAACCTGGAACAGAAACGTTTATAAATGTTTGTCATGAAATGATCCATTCATTCAGTTTTGTCAAAGCTGTAGTTACATTTTCTGATATTGGTGCTGTGTTCAAGCGCATTCTGACTTATGAGGTCTACTGAACAAGAACAAGTAAATTTACATTACTCTTTTTGTTGTTTATCTTCTAAGTTTGATTTCATGGCAACAGAGATTGTCAGTGAAATGCATTTGAGTTGCTGTCAGTTCTTGGATGAGCTCTCCACTGTGGAGAGTTTTGAAAACAGTTCCTGCTCACAGCTGCATTATCAGGTGGTGATACTGAAACTCTGACAGAAAATTAAAGCTTCCTAAATGTTGACTGTGATGGATTATCTCTCTGCAGCAAGATTAAAGTCTATGCAAATTGATTTTTCATAGAAATGAACAGAGATCAGTGGCTGCCTGGAGAGAGGGAAATCAATCTAAAAACTGAATAATTTAGAAGATGAACAGTATGTTTGTGAAATATGCAAATACTCCAGTATGGTCTTTTAATAATGTGTATATGTAAAAATCGTTACCAGCCGGGTGGAGTGAAAAGTCTGACTTGTTTCTCGTCCTCCAGACACTTGTGAACGACGTTCCTCTTGACGGCAGTTTTATTGAGACGCAAAATGGTGTCATCATAGTCCTCAC